>NC_090265.1:1489336061-1489496061 GCF_040414725.1 Anabrus simplex | reverse complement strand
TTTCTCATAGTACAGGTATTGTTTACATCTTCCTCATTTACAGTAGAGTATGCCACTCCTTTAACAAACAAGTGGAGTCAAATGAAACAAACTCCTTCTCATTAAAACATTGTGAAATCTCCCATCGGATAATACATCTAATTAACATAATACCAACATTTTGGCACTGATGGATGCATATCAAAACGATTCTTCGTTATTCTTTTCAAGATAGTAACACGAAAGTAATTTCTGTCATCAACCACACGAGAGATCACATAACGGAAATGATAAGTCTGATTGTAAAAATAAAATAATAAGCAATATGATAGACAGTATAGCCTACTACGTGTGGCCAGTATCCAGTATTCGGGAGATCGAACCCCAATATCGGCAGCCCTGAAGATGGTTTCCCGTGGTTTCCCATTTTCACTCCAGGCAAATGCTAGGGCTGTGCCTTAATTAAGGTCACGGCTGTTTCCTTCCGACTCCTAGCCCCTTACTGTCCCATCGTCACCGGAAGATCTAACTGTGTCTGTGCGACGTAAAGCAACTTGTAAAAAAAACGTTTTATCAGTAAGGGCTTTCTTCTTTGGATACAATAAGCAAAACGTGCCAGAATATAACTGTCGGAATCACTCAGGAGCATTAAAACCTTAATCAATGGATGGATATTTAAACCCGACTTTTAAATGAAATAGGTAGATTTAAAGAACCTTATGGATCAGACAAATCTTCGCTAATCTTCAAAAGTTTCTGTGAGAAATTTTAAAAACTTCGATGTAACCCATGCAGTTACTTTTTCATTCTTAATAACATCAGTCCCTACTCTACTTTTAGCCATATTTAGTGGCTTATGAAAACTCCGTGATAGAAAAAAATTATACGTAACTAGCATTTCTACCCTTTATTCGCACGGGAATTTGCAATGGATTACATGTTCCCTGCAGGAATTTTTTGCGAAGTGACATGGCTCTATTCACACGTTTAATACATATTAAACTGATATTTTTCTCCGAAAGCACGTGGGAATAATGCGAATGACGATGAAGCTGAACAAATCGGAGACAGAATGAGGACGATTTTCGAATTTATAATAAGATAGATTTCCTGGACCAAAGTTGTGTGAAATTATCACTACTTCTCTGTTACATATTCTTGTCTATCTGACCGCTGATAAGGCGTTATGACTGAATACGCATGGAATCCATCGTTGATGAGACCTCGCTTTTATCTGCCCTATCGAAAAGAGTAAAGTGATATGCACCGAGTGTACCACGGGACTTCGACTAAGTATACCATTTTTCGTCAGCATCTCATTGTCAGTTATAAATAAGTATATGGCACAAACAAACGGAAATAACTTATTCTTAATAGTTTGTTATACATTATCTTGATAGACCTAATGTTAACGAAGATATTTAAACTCCAGGAAGTCAAATGCACCTGATAAAACAATCCTCAATGAGTGTATTACAAAATATATAGTTTGGTTGAAATGTGTCCAACAGTTTCCAGTTCAAATACCTTGTCCATTGTTGACTGATTATAGCGGCCTCACTGACTAATACTGAGGATCCAGCATGGCTTCTGGTCATCTTCAGCACCATTGCATGCGAACAGCCAGTAATTTGGAATGTACAATTGTAGGATATTCCAGACTGAAGGAAATATTCAAAGTTTAAATGCGTTTCTTTGAGTAGATAAATTTGAGATTCTTTTGAATAAACCAATTAATTTTCCCGTAGGAATAGGAAATTCATTCTGATTCGTGCTTCCATTTGAGATTTAGCTTACTTCGATGCTTTTCACTTCGTGGAACAGTAAGATACCTAGCTTCAGTTCAGGTTGAGCTTAATATTCTAACAATAGTAAGTCTTGCACTATCTTATTTTAAGCGTTTGTGATCTTCATCCGTGTTCTCTGATGTTTGTTACTGAGTTGTGAACTGGTCATCTTTCCTATTTCTGCTGAAAAATCTGTATTTCGTTTCACGACGTATAGCTAATTTGTCGTTCTGCTAACGCCTGAAAATATTCTTCAGTGCTTGGGTTTTCTCGTCTAAATGAAATGATTTTTCGACCAGTTTTATTACGTCCATCTTACGATGTTATGACTAAACGATGACATCTAATCTTCTGAGAATAGAAATTTGGCTCACAATCAATATCACAAACAGTATATCGAGCAGTATTCTTGGTAAGTCGTGCCTGGCCTCGTGCTCTGAATTTTGCAAAATGTGTTAGATAATAGACCGTTTGTTAGCTTTCACCAAGGTAGTGGGTTTGATCCTGCCTCATGTCGATGGCATCTGAAGAGGTGTCACTCGTGAAAAGCTGAAAAGCTCGTGTCAATTGATCTGCCTGCACATAAATGAAATCTTTCGCCACAAAATATCCGGCTCCGTGGTTTCTTCATTAACCTTGAGACGTGAAACAACGTTATTAAAGTAGCCTCAGATGCCATAGATTTACGACGACGTCCTCTCTGCGAGATGAACCTGGCCAGCTATCAGCATCACTCTCCATATTATATCTTCCTAAATCTGTGCATATTCAAACCTGCCTCACGTTCAGAAGCATTCTCAGACACCCTAGATGCTGACTGGGGTTTTCAAGCTTTAAGCGATGATTTCTCCAGGGCAGCTCGTTATAATAACACCCATAGTAATATGCACAAAGTCTCAAATATGCCACTGACTGCAAATAAGATCTAGTTAACAATACATTATGCGACTTAATCGGTAAAGTCACAGATTAAGAAGGAAAAAACTACACGATTGAAATAGTGCATAATATCACTCAAAGGAAGGGAAGTTCAGGTTTCGGGATTATCACTCTCATACATACGGAAAAATTGAGGCAGAAATTATTAAAATTAAAATCCACAGTCTATTTCCAGTCATTCGACCGGGTCAGGAATGGAATGAATGAAGCCCCATCTAGCGGCGAGGATAGGAATTATGCCGGCTGCCGAAGCCTGTCGCACTTCTCTGGGGCAATGATTAATGAATGACAGATGAAATGAAATGATATTGGAGTATGTTACTGGAATGAATTATGAAAGGGAAAATCGGAGTACCCGGAGAAAAACCTGCCCCGCTTCCGCTTTGTCCAGCACAAATCTCATATGGAGTGACCGGGATGTGAACCACGGAATCCAGCGGTGCGGGGCCGGCGCGCTGCCGCCTGAGCCACGGAGGCTCTTCAGGCAGAAATTATAAACCTTGAAAATAATTTAAAATAGGATCATATCTGAGGAAGTCTGGATATGTAAATACCATGTGGATGTATTGGAAGGATGAAATATTCCTCATTAAATTCTGATCATATGAGTTACGTATTTCTGAAAGAGGTCACATAAAATTAGGGGCAGGGAATGTTAAGTATTCAGAATAGAGGATGAATTATGGTGATATTACTTAAGGTCACGGAGGCAAGGGAAAGGGAAGAAATTTAAACATAAAACACAAGTAGAAGAGAAATAACTTACTGTAAAAAATTATAGCAAATGCCAGAAAAACCGTACAGTGTGAAATAATGGGATACACTTCGCAGGTACTGTTCAAATATTAATAGATACACTCAGCACATTGCGAATGCGATTATAATCTCCAACGATATTCCGCAAATATCCCGCAGAATGGCAGCTTGACGTCTCTCTCGCCTTATACCCAACGAACAACCTCGAGTTCACAGGAATGATAACGAAAATGGCATTACATAACTTGCTTGCTGTCAAGCAGACTGGGACGTTGCCATGGCAACCGGTATGTTCTCTGTCGTTCTGCGAGGGTGTCCTTCATTCGCTGAAGAGCATGAAACCCGTATAAAATAGTAATTTTCTTCGTCATTTGAAGAATGAGCAAATATTATGTACATTACAAGAATGATTCAAAATGAAGTGGCGTTTAACATATAGTCTACAGAAAATCAATAGTGTATGAGAAAAGTTAAAAAAACAAAACAAAACCATATTCTGGTATTCCTAAAACCCCCCAGTATTTTCAGTGATTTTAAAATCATATGCATATGATATGCTCCTGGATGATTAGACTCTGAATATTAAGTTTGGTCGAAATCTATCAAGCCGTTTATCCGTGGTGGTTGAATAAACAAACATGCAAACAAACAGACACGAAATCTAAAATTTTCTGATACGGTCTTGAGTTGACCTAAAATATGGCCGAATAAACAAAATTACTGACAGCGGATCCTTTACAACTTTATTTATAAGATGCATTTATACACACATTACTGACCAGTTGTCTCTATTATCTAAATTAAATTTGTGTATAGATGTGTCTGCTACTTTACAACATGGTGTAGTTTGGCTCCGTGATTGATTTGTCCAAGGGGTTCTGGGTTTTAATCTTCCTCTGGCTCGGGGATTGGGTGTTAGCACCGGTTTTAGTATTAGATGATTTCGTAGGTAGGAGCCCGTCTTTACAGACACGTAGGTCACCTATGGGAGTCAAGACGGAAAACCTACTTCAGTCCTATTCAGGGGCCACAAGCGCTTATTAACAGCCGTTCAAAGTAACTACAATAGGTTTGCGATATTCATACGCTTCTCCAGGTCACTCTTATGTAGCGTACTTCAGAGTTAGTAACAATGATAATTTGAATGACTAGAAATATTATCTGCGAAGCAGTATAACAATGAGGACATTAGGCAGAGGGGATCTATTGGTACAAATTGAATTACTCATAACTCATCATTCACTTGCCAGTTTAGTTCTCAAATGCGCCAGTAAACAAGTGGGTACATCTGGACTACAACATAGCAAAATGCTTATTCCCGTACATGGTATATTGAGTAATATCCTTGAGACTAGACAGTGAATTTGGAGAAAGATGACTCTCTTTGTCTTTGTGAAGTCATTCTTCCTCTGTCCTGTGACATTCGAGAATCCCTTTCTTGGCCAGTTTCATTGTTACGATGTTCACTAACCTGTTGTGTAAGATCGTCATTCATTGCCTTCAGTCGAACGATCCCCATTTGTGCAGCGTTTTAAGTCCTATTCCATTACCTTTGGAGGAGCGGAAAGGAACTGGCCACCCTACCGCACGTAAACTCCGGCTCAGGAACACCTCTGCGGAGGTTCGGACCTGCCTTCGGGCAGAATAACCCTTACCTACCATTACCTTGATTATCGCCGCTTTATTTACACAAACCAGTCCAGGAAACGGAGTAATTTACATGATTTTGTGAATCACCTTCTTTGCAAATTTCTGTAATGGTATGAATTTAAACTATGTTTCTCTGATTATTGTGGATATAAGTCATATAAAATATTAGGAAATACAAAATTACGCATTCTTACTCAATGAATGGATCATTTCCAACAAACAGACACATACGTTCCTGAAATACTTATCACATCCTGCTGTTTATACATTCTGTGCGAATTTGTACTGTACCACAATAATTACACTGTGCACTAAATCATTTGTCAAAATGTTCTTGAGCTCTAAAGAGCCTCCGTGGCTCAGACTCCAGCGCGCCGGCCTCTTACCGCTGGGTTCCGTGGTTCAAAGCCTGGTCACTCCATGTGAGATTTGTGCTGGACAAAGCAGAGTCGGGACAGAGTTTTCTTCGGGTACTGCGATTTTCCATATCCTACTTCATTCCAGCAACAATCTCCAATATAATTTCATTTCATCTGTTATTCATTAATCATTTCCCCAGTGGAATGCGACAGGCGTCGTCAGCCGGCACAATTCTTATCCTCACCGCTAGATGGGGACTTCATTCATTCCATTCTTGACCCGGTCAAATGACTGGAAACAGGCTGGAGATTTTCATTTTCATTCATGAGCCCTACTCTATTAGTGTGTACGTGTGTAGCGTTTAAACTAAGCAGAAAAGTAATCTACAAATTCCTAGAGGGAGTAAATCCAAGTATAACATATAATATGCATTGAATAATGCATGTATTCGGTTTTTAACTTCGAATTAAAATATAACGGTCTTTTAAACTTCTTAATTCATAGCTATTAAAACTCACAGAGCCGAAAATCAACAATGTAAAATTTCATAAGCTATAAATCAGAAATTACTTCAATGGAAATGGCGTTATTATCATTCAGTAAACATTAATGAAGCGAAAGCGACAATATTCAGAAGTTTCACAGTATTAGTCCGTGTACTTTCCCAAACGATGACGTGGATTAGGGGGTGGGGGCGACGGTGAGTGGGTACATTGACCTTCTCTCCGACTTTGTGGAGAAAAAAAAAACTTTTATTCCATTTTATCAATGTGAAACTAGGAATTATTTAAAAAAAAAATTTATACTAATCCTGACGTCTGTTAACTAATTCCGTCCTTTAATTTCTTTAAATTGTAAAAAGATATGCGAAAATACGCACAAAATATCATTCAACGCAGCTAACCGATTTTTCAGCCCCACAGCAAGTAGTGGACACTCGCGTAGCAACTTGTAGAAGCACGATTACTATCTGATGGCACGAAACCTTAGTTGCACACATGTGTTCCTTTGGTGAAAGATTTATTGTATAATATTGAATAAAAATCTCAGGAAGAACTATTATTACAGCAGTTAAGTTGCTAAACTGTCAACCTTTACTTCTCTGTCGAAATTCCCTGAGAGAGTATCAGAAACGTATAATTTTGTAGCTATTCTGTCTCAGTGTTGTTGTTTACCCCAGGCTCTCGGTACTATTTTCTATAAAGGTTCGTTCCCACACCCACCCACTTCTAATTTCCAGTCGTCGCTACTGCACTCCCGAAGACGGACCTCGTGCTCAGGGAACTTTCGACATGTACAGAGAATAATGCTGCTATGGTGGATGAATGTGTTTAATCTACAGGATGATCCAAAAGTCCCACACAAAGACATTACCAGAAAAGTCACGGTTAGTGAAGCTTTATTTACTTTGTATTTTGGTTCCAATAAAACTCCATGTCATGCCAGTCATGTTTTTTCAATTATTACTTCTCTAACTCCAATATTCCGTGAAGTATTACCTCGTCGAATATTAATAAACTTTCGGGTCAGCCTGTACTTACTGTAAGTATTCTGGCGCAACACTGTTTATTAATATAGATAGAACACCACGTATTTAGAGTGACAAGTGCAACAAATTCAGTTTCGTGCTTTCAGAGTCCAGAGTATTGTACAACATGTAGTTACAGTACCCACCGCTCTTTGAATTCCTAAAACAAACCAAAACCAAACCAAACCAAACCCCATGGCACTACAGCCCTTGAAGGGCCTTGGCCTACCAAGCGACCGCTGCTCAGCCCGAAGGCCTGCAGATTACGAGGTGTCGTGTGGTCAGCACGACGAATCCTCTCGGCCGTTATTCTTGGCTTTCTAGACCGGGGCCGCCATCTCACCGTCAGATAGCTCCTCAATTCTAATCACGTAGGCTGAGTGGACCTCGAACCAGCCCTCAGATCCAGGTAAAAATCCCTGACCTGGCCGGGAATCGAACCCGGGGCCTCCGGGTAAGAGGCAGGCACGCTACCCCTACACCACGGGGCCGGCCTTTGAATTCCTACACATGTTAAATCATCTTTGTGCCCAGAGCTTTCGAGGTAAGTTAAGTCCTCCCAACGGAATAGGAAGAATGTAATGTTTGAAGAATATTGGCAACAATTTATATAGCCTTGCGCGCCAGTTAATACGCGACACCAGTTTGCCAGAGAGAACCAAAGAGACCATTTATAAGTTATACCTCATCCCAATCGCAACCTACACCTTGGAGACATATGCCCCGACAAAGGGAGATTTTAATAAACTACAGGCGTGTGAAATGAAATTTCCTAGAATAGCTTTGCAGAATACACGCCGTGATCATGCGAGGAATGAAGATATTGGAAAAGAGATGGGTATGAAGGTATCTATGGATGAGAGGCTGAGATCGATAATAAACAATGTGGGCGTGTAAAGAGGATGTCACATACAAGAATTCTACATGCAAGTAGCTGATAGGAGGCCGATTAGCGGACCCCAAAAAAGATGGCTGGACCGGGTGAGAAAGGATATAAAGAGAAGAGGTCTACGCTGGAGATGATGACATTCTGAGATTGACAACTCTGGAGGAGACTCATGATGTTTGGCAAGAACAGAGAACAAGACGTCAAATCAATTGAGATTGGTTGTTCGAGTCGTATTTCTCTTTTATCCGGGTTTACTATAACTGCGGTAAAAACGATGAAAGTTCATTGAAGACAGAAGATTACTTTCCTTTCCTCTCACTTCGCGATTACTATCGTAACGATGAATACAAATAGCCAGCTTGTAATAAAATCAGGCTGTGCCCCCACTGTGTAAGGGGCAACGCGTCCGCCTGTCACCCGGCGGCCCCGGGTTCGATCCCCGGCCGGGTCAGGGGTTTCTAATTGTAATGATTGATATTCCTGGCCTGGGAACTGGGTGTTTGTGACGTCCTTAATCTGCCTTTCCTCACACACAACATTCCACACTACCGCCATTCCACTTACACGCAGGTTCATAAAATATGGTGCCAGTAGGGGCAAAAGTTCCACACGGGTCGACGCCCCGAACAAATAGCATTTAGAAAACCGTGAATGTAAGGATGTGCTCAGTTCATTCGGAAGGAAGTGAGATCGTCTCCCCGCAGAAAGTATAAAAATGTAGAAACAAACCTTCCACTTCGCCAAGGTTGTGGTTAGTGGATACTACTACCTTCTATTCTTCCAGGGGCCTTTATGGTGTATGCGGAGGTGGTCTTGCCATAAACGTGTGCGTCAGAGCGTTAAATTCTTGCGTCTATTCGATATTTATTTCTTCTTAATCTGCTTCCCCTCAAGGGTTGGCTTTTCCCTCGGACTCAGCGAGGGATCCCACCTCTACCGCCTCAAGGGCAGTGTCCTGGAGCTTCAGACTCTAGGTCGGGGGATACAACTGTGGAGGATGGCCAGTACCTCGCCCAGACGGCCTCACCTGCTATGGTTAACTGGGGCCTTGATGGGGGATGGAATGTTTGGAAGGGAGAGGCAAGGAAGAGGGAAGGAAGCGGGCGTGGCCTTAAGTTAGGTACCATCCCGGCATTAGCCTGGAGGAGAAGTGGGAAACCACGGGAAACCACTTCCAGGATGGCTGAGGTGGGAATCGAACTCACTTCTACTCAGTAGACCTCCCGAGGCTGAGTGGACCCCGTTCCAGCCCTCGTACCACTTTTCAAATTTCGTGGCAGAACCCGGGTCTTCGGGGGTGGCAGCTAATCACACTAACCACTACACCACAGAGGCGGGCCGATATTCAGCCATTTTACACTAAAAAATATAAACCAAAGGAATCAAAGGAATCTTTGAATTTTGTGTTCGAAGGATACAAAGGGTGTGGATGTGTCGGTATCGGTTGGTGAGTTACAAATAATAGGGAATTACCCACGGAGGAGCCACAATCACGATGCCCAGAAGGGCTGTGTATAGCCCAAGGCACAAGGTTCAATGAACGTTATGTAAGAGTCGGACGACAGACAGAGAGGGTGGGGTGGGGACACACAGCAGATTTTCTACTCTTGTAATTGTTTATAGAATCTAGTAGGATACACGGTACAATGGCGTTTACACTTTACTCGAATATATAATTCTGATAACTGTGATTAGGGACTGTCTGTTTGGAGATTTCCGTTTACATTAATATTAAGGCCATGATTGCTTCCTTCCCACTCCTAGCCCTTTCCTATCCCATCGTCGCCGTAAGAGCTATCTGTGTCGGTGCGACGTAAAGGAAGGTGTAAAAAAAAATCTACAGCCTGTTTCTAGACACGCATGTTACTTATGGAGCCGCCATATTGGGTCTAAGTCTGGGCGTTCCCCACAGAACTCCTGCGGGGAAAATCTTGGCACCTCGGCGTCGAAAGTAGTTAGTGGGACGTAAAAACAATAAGATTATCTTTCTTTCTTTCTTAATCTGTTTACCCTCCAGAGTCGGTAGAAGAACCAACGGGGCTTGAATCCCGGCCGTTCTGTTAAAAACTCAGCACACAACCAACCGAGCTATGAAAACACAACAGCTATGCTTTCTCTTATGAACTATTAAGAGCATGTGTGTTTTTAAATCCGTATCATCATGAAATAAATTTTTAATTACACTTGCAATTGTGTACGGTTTGTTTTAGATTAGGATGGGCCTGTTGGCCTGCAAAATTAATCCAATATAAAGCGACATAATTGCCGTGTTTCTCTTATGATTAAGATTTATGAATAAGCCTACAACTTTCAGAGTACAAGCAGTAATCACAACATTTTTCACTTAACATAAGGAATGTCATTTATTTTGCCAGTTTCCTTTCCTATTGAAGGCAGTCTTTCCTTCGGGGCCTTTCTGACACACGAGAAAGATTTCGGGTGATTAGGGATGTCGAAGAGTGTTGGTATGGCATTCCATTACAGCAGCTTCCTTCCATCTGCTCTCTTTACTTCAAACTGACTTTCCTCAAAACCAAGCTGCAGGAAAAGATTAAAATCAAGATATGGTCAGTAAAAATAATTTGATAGACAAAAGCAAATATAATTAAACTTCGTGATTATTTATTTTTATCTGGCAATGGTTATAGTAACCTCACAGAGCTACGGATGTTCTATGGGCTGCCACTTATCACGTCGGCAATTTTGAACCTATTTTTCCCTCCTGTTCTTATCCTTCGGGAATCTAGATAACCTAGTCCCTTTACCTGAATGACTTCTACGATTTGGTGCGACACAATAACCCATGCATAATCTCACTGCACTGTATAATACACAGTGGAGACCTTTTGTCCTAAAATGGCTGCTGGCGTAAAGAATTCCGGGAGCGTGACCAGACATGTGTATATAGACTTTGCAGGAATGGAATGAATGAAGCCCGCATCTAGCGGCCAGGATAGGAAATATGCCGGCTGCCGAAGCCTGTTGCACTCATCTAGGACAATGCTTAATGGTATTCGAGTGTGTTTCTGGAATGAAAGATGACATGGAAAACCGGAGTACGCAGAGAAAACCCTACCCTGCCTCCGCTTTGTCCAACACAAATGTCACTGGGAATGACCGGGGTTTGAACCACGGGACCCAGCGGTGAGAGGCCGGTGTGCTGCTGCCAGAGCCACGGTACGGAGGCCCTCAATTTCTAACAATAAAAATAAAATAATAATAATAATAATAATAATAATAATAATAATAATAATAATTCAAATATCTCCGTAAATACTGGTTATATCCACAAATACTCACATTAAAAGTTGTAGAAAATAAGATCTTTAATGATTTAATAATATAACTTTAATAATTACAAGGAATTGTTTCGGTATATAACTTAATTTCAACAGTTAAATTTGCTGGCCAAACTAATATTACACCCTGTCAAACCATAAATGACCGAGCTCGATAGCTGCAGTCGCTTAATTGCGGCCAGTATCCAGTATTCGGGAGATCGTGGGTTCGAACCCCACTGTCGGCAGCCCTGAAGATGGTTTTCCGTGGTTTCCCATTTTCACACCAGGCAAATGCTGGGGCTGTACCTTAACTAAGGCCACGGCCGCTTCCTTCCCACTCCTAGCCCTTCCCTGTCCTATCGTTACCATAAGACCTATCTGTGTCGGTGCGACGTAAAACAAATTGCAAGAACTTATTTCTTAGAAAAAGTCTCTAAGACTACTGTGGTTAGCGCATTATCTTACATAACGAGGCTTTTCTAGTTGTTCAATTCTCCTCAAACTGGCTTATTCGTATACATGGCACATATTTGCGTTCTTTTCTTTCTAGCCTCCGTCTTCCACCTGTTATTCCTGTCACACTAGTTCTAGGGTTAAATAATTAACCAAGAACTATGAAGTATTTCGCTGTATCATTTTTAGTTCATAGATGAGAAAAAAGTAAAACTGTGTAATATTCTGGAAAATGATATTTCTTTCCTGTTGATTCGTTATTAACATGGCAGTTATAATGAGTTTATCAGTCTTGTGTTGGTGAAATATGCCAAAGAACTGAAGTTAACTATGCATTCGACCAGTATTTGAAAGGAGGAGGAATTTATGTAATAAACTTCCCATAGTATATCCACTGAAATAGATTAGGGTCACGATTAAGTCCCTCGCCATTGGCTTCCTCTTTTCCTTACTATTGACTTTTAGACAAATAATAATTTATTACTTTTCCTGGACACTCAAAAAAATTGGGATATTTTGTTTTATTCATGTCGATGTGCAATACACAGTGCTCAAAATTCATGTCGACCATTAAATAATTACAATATCATCAGATTTACTTCAATTTTCACTGTTAAATAACCTCCCGTAAGGGAGCAAACAATGGAAACTGAGGTATAATCCAGATTACTGAGGGTTTATGCGCATTAGAGGACATTAAACCGCACAATGTCTCCCCGTGTGTGTTATCATTCCTGAACACCACAGATTATCGTAGTTTCTGCACTGGTTCTTTCTGCTCCTCTGTCCACATGACATTATCACCATTGCTGTACTTGTTTCAATAGTGTTACGTCTGACTGCAGTGTGTTCGAATTAACACCTATCATTGTTATCAGAGTTCAACACCAGGCGGTGGCTTTAGCGGTCCGATGCACAATGTCCCGTGCTTGGAATTCGAAATTGGTTTCACGGCCAAAAGTTTTGACGGAAATAAAGTATCTAGTCAGTATCGTTCTCATAATTAGTTCTTGATATTTCATTTCTTAATTATTAGGTTACAATTCTTAGAGACCACTCTAAATGCAATGAAGATCTTAATTGGTGACACTCATGAATTCATGCATGTGGTTTTTAATTCATTAACATTACACACTTTGGAAGGTAGTTTCTCTCCTTTCTGTAGTTCAAACGTATACTTAATGTGTTCATTGCTGCATGTGTAATTTGTGGTGGGGGACTATGGCTGATACTCACTAATTTAAGAACTATTAGTGTAATAATAATAATAATAATAATAATAATAATAATAATAATAATAATAATAATAATAATAATAATAATAATAATGTTATTGGGTTTTAGTCTCACTAACTACTTTTATGGTTTTCGTAGACGCTGAAGTGCCGGAATTCTGTCCCGCAGCATTTCTTTGACGTGCCAGTAAATCTACCGACACGAGAACTGGTAATGTTACGGGTGTACAAAGTACAAATTAATTTGTATTCAAAGGATACTTTCAAATGAGTGATGGAATCGGCCACTTGACTAGGTTACCTGGAAGTGGATGGGAATGAGGATGAGTTAAGAAAGAATTTGGAAATACCGTAGTCGTGAGGTACCGTCTGGACTTTCCAACGGGAAACAGTAAAAATTAACATAAAATATTCCTGCCTTCGGAATTCAAAATTGGCATCATGGTCAAACGTTCTGATGGAAATAAAATCTAGTCAATATCGTCCTCAAAGTTGGTTCTTGGCATTTCATGCTTTTTTGATTGTTTTTTAAAGGAGCCTAACATCTACGTCATCAGCCCTTGACACTTCTTTTCTTAACTAATTTACGCTCCTTATACATCATGAGTTTATAATTATTTTTCACTACTGGGGTCATCAGTTCCCAGCGAATTTTCTAAGAGTGTTTAAAAACAATTTACTAGCATGTTAAAGAACATCATTCCAGTACAAAATTCCGACACTCCAGTGATTATCAATAGTTTTTGAGCCGTGCTGTGTAGCTCAGACGGCAGGAGCGCTGGTCCTCTGAGCCCAAGTTGGCAGGCTCGATTCCGGCTCATAGCCCGTGGTATTTAAAAATGCTCAAATGCACACGATTCGTATTAGTAAATTTATGGCATATTAAAAGTACTCCAACGGGACAAGATTTCGTCACTGGGGACAATCACGAATGATAACGATGGTACTTGTTTATTTCCACGGGAGGAAACACTTCCGTAAGGGAACCAATCACCGCTGCCTCAAAGCTTTTTCTTCTTGGTTTCGATTAAGGGAACATTTTTACGATATGGCAAACAAATCGGATGTAAGTCTCTTTTTTAATTTGGTAACAGAGCAAACACTATTGGATAGACATTCGCTTCTTCTTTAGAGCTCCCGTAATCAGCATGGATAGTATATATTTGGGTAAACTGCTTGCTACCACTTTTGAAAGTTCCATCAATGAAAAAAATCTTGATGACACTTCAAGTTCGTCCTTCCTTTATGCCTACTGTGAATAATTCTTTCTCATGACTTATCATCTTTCAAGGGAAAATTGCAACCATATGTCGCCTGAAGGACTTCATGTTAATTACAGAACGCCATCTCGGATTTTCGGCTCTGTTCGGTTTCCAAAGTATTCGCATCTGTGATGGTATAAATTCCTCATAGTAGCTGATTAACCGGGCATTTCTCTGACAGTCATGTCACTTATTGTGCAGTTATCCCACGTCTTCTATGTATATTCCTGAAATGGACGTTTCTTCTTCGCGAGCTTGTCGTGCACCGACCTCCCACGGACTCGAACCGGCGGACTGCCAGGTGGAAGGCAGCCGGGGTTAGCAGCCGAGTCTTGAGCTCAAGGTGTCAGAGGAGATTAATTAGTGTTAGAATGATAATCAAAGACAGGAGACACCTTGTAGCATTAATGTAATTGAATAATAATTATAGGCAGATTTAGTTACTGTAAGAAAAGGGAAACATTTCAAGAAGTTACATGTAGTGGAGAGAGCTTGCGAAGTGCGCTTACACAAGAGTTGACTAAGAGCGGGGACTTGTTGATCACAACAAGGTATTTACTGTGTATCGACAAACAGAGCTAGTATGGCAGCGGGCCGCCGAAGCCGACAAAGAAATAAAGCCCAGTGCAAGGCCATTCAGGGTCAGTACAGATGCACTAGGGAAACAAGGGAAGATGACGATAAAGTAAGACAGTAGTGCCTAGGTAGCAGCACTTACTGTGACAACTATTGAGAATAGCCACTTGAGGGCGCTAGTGACTGGATGATCAGTTTAGCAATGCCCGTAAGACCCAAGGAGGTAGGGATAGAACTTTGAGTTCAGGAGCGGAGATATAACCCCTGGCCAAGATGGCGCGGGGCCTTCTTCCAGCCAGTAGTTCGTACTAGTCAGAACGATATTCTGTTCGGGCATAGCCCAAGTGCCGTAGGGCAAGATTCAGATAGACGCGTAGTAGAACAGTAGGCGCGTGAAACAAGCTCGCTCTCTCTATAGATCATTACATACAGACTTGTAAATGTACTGTACATAGTAGTTTTAGTTGTCCTCAGTAATAAAGGACAGGGAAATAACTTCTTCTTTTATTTCGGGAGTTGCGGGACGAGTCATACCTACAATTACCTCCCTACATTCCGCTCGGCAGGACAGGTAATACTTCAACATCCAAGTGCCTGGTGACCAACCTACGAGATCGTCTCACAGGACAGGTAGGTCACGACAGGCACGTATAAAAATTTGGTGTCAGATGTGGGGTCCCGAGTTCGATCCTCGAACAGTGTCAACTCACCGAAATAACGTGAGAGAATCGCGACTTCGTAGAAGATTGTCCGTAAGAGAACCGCGACTTCGCAGAAGATTTCCGTGTGAGAAAATCGAGACTTCGCAGAAGATTGTCCGAACCGCGCTACCGCGTAGTTTCGTTCGTGTGCCGCGCATCGCAGAAGAGGAGCATCACTACCGCAGCCTACTAAGCCAGCCCAGCAGAGGGGTAGCAGTCCAGTAGCAGACAACGCCATCCGGTGGAGACGCAGCACTACAGCTGACTACTCATCCAGCCCAGCAGTGAAGCAGCATTGCAGATTAAGGTAAGCTGAATATTTATTTCAAATGGCACGACAGAACAGTTCAGTACCAGCAGACCAAGGCACTGAGATGCTTGACGAGGTGGAATCAGTAAGTATGAGTGGGCCTTTTGTTACAGTAGTAGAAGGACATCGCCTCATTGGACGAGAGTTTGATGGCAGTCAACCAGATAGACTGCATGAGTTCATAGCTAACGTAGATGCTGCTGTTCGTATGATAAAGGATGAAGATCAAGAGTTGTTTTTCAAGTACATTTTAACTAAGGTTACGGGCAGAGCCCGAGATAAGTTGTTGTACAGACGTGATATACATAACTGGGAGAAAGCCAAGCGGGCATTGATAGAATATTATGGCCAGCAAGGCACGTTAGATTTGTACATTTGTCAAATGTTCCAAACAGCGCAGGACCCGCGAGAATCAGTCGCACTTTGGGCACATAAAATAGAAACATTGTCAGCTTCTTTTAGAGAGGCAATACTTGAGGATGAATTAGAGGAGGATCGTGACGCGCAGTTGAAAATAACGAGAAAAATATGTGTTGCTAGTTTCATACAAGGGTTAGCCAACCCTCGAATACAAGCTAGGGTACAGTCAGAGAAGGGCATTACTTTTGAGAGGGCAGTTGCACTTGCACAACAGGAAGAAACCGTAATATTGTCAAAGAAGGCACGAGAAGGCCTACAACACAAACGTAGTTCAGGATTTAGCAAGCACAAACCAGAACAGGAGCGCAGTGCAGCACCAAAGTGGCATACTAAGCCAACACATGCTAGTGTTAGGGTGGTCTGTTACAATTGTAGCAAGGAAGGCCACATAGCAAGGAACTGTAAGAACACAGGAACGCAGGGGGCTCACACCACACAGACCACTAGTTCCAATACAGCTACAGGGGGCACATTCAGTAAATTAAAATGTCGCTATTGTGGGAAAAGAGGACACATTGAACGTGACTGTAGAAAGAAACAGAGGGACAAGGAAACAGAGGTACGAGACACGGTGCGCATAGTACGTACACAACCAAACACAGTGACAGGTGAAAACAGAACTTGTTATCGTTGCGGCCGAAAAGGTCACATACAGGTGAATTGTCGACAAGGTGCACACACTCAAGGTGCACACACACAAGGTGCACGCACTCAAGGTGCACACACTCCGGTGATGCGTACGGATAACCGTAGGTGCTATTCGTGTGGCCAACAGGGCCACGTTCAGAGAAATTGTCGAAAAGCCCAAGGCAAGTCCACGGGCAACAGGGCCATGAATGGCCAAACTCAAGGTGATCGCATAGGGGGCAAGGCCGTAAGATACCGAGCCCAATGCGAACATTGTGATAGGTGGTCACATCGAACCCAAGACTGTTGGTTCAAAAAGAAGGGCGGCAGTACGCAAGCCACGAAAGCCTCCGCGGCTCAGGCGGCAAACTAGAACGGGCCCGTAGCAAGGGGACAGTTACGGAGGCCCGCACACCAGAAGGTCCCAAGAATTCTGACGTAGAAGGCACGGTGCTGATTCAGGTCGCAAACCAAGGAAGACCGTTGAGATTTTTGATAGATACTGGGTCCGATGTCAGCCTAGTTAAGAAGCAATCGGTACCCAAGGAATGCATGATTGACGGGAGCAAATCAATTGAATTAGCAGGTGTAAGTAAGGGAATAATTTACACTCAAGGTACTGTACGTTTTGTCATTGGAAACACAAGTCACACATTTCATGTGGTAGGGAGTGATTTCCAATTAACACAGGATGGTATAATTGGACGAGACATCCTGACAGATAGTGTGATTGACTATAGGGAAGGTCATGTCACCATAAGAGGGCGACAATACCCTATGGGGGCACGAGAGACGAAGGTGATCCGTCTCGAACCAAGGACCCAGAAGGTCGTTGTTATAGAAGTAGATCGGAATCTACCCTTAGGAATTATTGAGAAGGAAGAGGTGATACCAGGGGTGTACCTCGCAGGGTGCCTAACCAAATCAGAGCGCCACGAAGCAGTGGTTAGCATGATGAATACCACTGAAAAGGCAGTGACTTTACACAGTCCACGAGTGCACATACAGGAGGTAGATAAGACCTGCCTAGCACAAGTGCGAAAGGTAGAGCAGAACAGTAGAGTGGCAAACGGAGAACCGGCCACCCAGAAGCCCCGATCACAGCGGGTGATAGACTGTTTGCGAGTTGATCACCTCACGCAGGTAGATAAGGAAGGGATATACGCCATCTGTGCTGAGTACAATGATATCTTCCATCTTGAGGGAGACAAATTAACTCACACTGATGTACTACAGCATGAGATCCCTACACCCCAAAATCAACCTCCAATTAATGTACGACCATATAGACTTCCCGAAGCACAGAAGGGGGAGATACAAGCTCAAATAGATAAGATGCTGAATGATGAAATTATCACACCTAGCACATCAGCCTGGAATGCGCCATTACTTTTAATTCCCAAGAAGTTAGACGCCTCAGGGAAACAAAAATGGAGGGTCGTGATCGACTTTCGAAAATTAAACGAGATAACGATAGGAACCAGTTATCCCCTGCCATTAATTTCAGAACTGTTAGACGCCCTTGGCAAGGCGAGATATTTTTCGACCTTAGATCTCGCGAGTGGCTATCACCAGGTGTTGTTGAAGCCTGAAGACAGGCCAAAGACAGCATTCTCTGCGCTAGGACGCAAGTACGAATTCAGGAAAATGCCCATGGGTTTGAAAGACGCGCCAGCCACGTTTACGAGGCTGATGAACAACGTGCTCACAGGGTTAACGGGTATAAAATGTCTGTGTTACCTGGATGACGTCATTGTGTACGGGAGTTCAATCCAGGAGCACAATGCGAAGCTAAGAGACGTATTTCAAAGGCTGAGAGAGAACACGCTGAAACTCCAGCCAGATAAGTGTGAATTCCTAAGAACCGAAGTAGCGTTCCTAGGACATGTAATTACTGACGAAGGTGTCTTACCAGACCCACGTAAGGTACAGGCCGTTAAGGACTTTCCGAGGCCGACCACTAGCCGCCAGATCAAGCAGTTCTGCGGACTGAGTGGGTACTATAGGAAGTTCATACCTAACTACAGCAAAATCGCGAAACCGCTGTATCAGTTAGTGAAGAAGGACGTTCCCTTTGTATGGGGAGACGATCAGGAACAAGCGTTCCAGATACTAAAGCAAAAGCTAATTGAGGAACCTATATTGCAGTATCCGGATTTTGAAAAACCATTCGTTGTTACCACTGATGCGAGCAACGAAGCGGTTGGGGCAGTATTGTCACAAGGACCTATCGGGAAAGACCTTCCAATTGCCTATGCAAGTAGAACGCTTAACAAAGCAGAAATGAATTACAGCGTAACTGAGAAAGAATTGTTGGCAATAGTGTGGGCAGTAAAGTATTTCAGACCATATTTGTTTGGTAGAAAATTCACTGTTGTGACAGACCATAAGCCGTTGAAGTGGGTCTTCAACGTGCAAGATCCGTCTTCACGCCTGCTAAAGTTCAGGCTGAAGCTGGCGGAATACGACTTCGACGTCGTATATAAGCAGGGCAAACAGAACTGCAATGCAGATGCCCTGAGTAGGAATCCCACTGAACCCAAGTGCCAAGCGCGAGTGGTTAACTCGGCTCAGCACAGGTCTCACCCAGAGACAACAGTAGAAACTCAGGCCTCAGACGAGAATAGAGAGGAGGTACTGTCTTCAAAACCCGAGGACGCTACGGTAGAGGGAATTGAAGCGGACGGTAGCGAGGTTCCCGAGGACGCTAACGCAGAGGAGATTTCGCCCGAAGGTAGTTTATCTGAGGAAGAGAACGAATTAGGCGAAGCTGAAAAGCTAGCCATTTTGAAAGAATGTCATGATTCTTTGGTGGGAGGCCACCAAGGAATAGCGCGCACGTACGCCAGGGTACGTGAACGAATTCAGTGGAAGGGCATGAAAGGGGACATTGAGCGCTATGTACGCACATGTCCCTCCTGCCAAAAGAATAAAGGGACCAGACCAGACGTCAGGGCTCCCATGAGAATTACAGATACCCCGAACACGGTCTTTGAGAAAATATCCCTAGACGTAGTTGGACCTCTTCCGTTGACAGAGGCAGGAAACAGGTACATACTGACATGCCAAGATCAGCTGTCGAAGTACCTAATAGCGAGTGCCATGCCTAATCAGGAGGCAGAAACCGTGGCACGGACGCTAATCAATAACGTAATAAGTATCTACGGGATACCAGAGCAGATTCTCACTGACCAGGGTAGTAATTTCATGAGTGATGTGTTTAAGACGCTGTGTAAAACGCTGCGCATTCGGAAAACACACACTACGGCCTTTAGGCCGCAGTCGAACGGTAGCATAGAAAGATCACATAAGGTGCTCACGGAGTACCTAAGGCATTATGTCTGCTCAGGGGAGCAGAATGACTGGGACAAGTATTTGCCTACAGCTAGCTTTGTGTATAATACCACAAAGAGCACAAGTACCGGGTTCACACCCTACGAATTAATTTTTGGAAGGAAGGCAAATATCCCAGGTGTGCTGCAAAAGCCACCTGAAATGAATTACAATGAACACCAGAACGTGGTGGAGGAACTGACGGCACAGCTTAGGCGAAATCACGAGGCCGCCAGAAAGACTTTAATAGAGCGAAAGGAATTAGAGAAAGAACACTACGACAAAAAGCAAAATGAGGTCACCTTTCAGGTAGGTGATAAGGTTCTTTTGCGCAATGACGCATTGCGAAGAGGAAAATCCAGAAAGCTAAGCCCACCATTCGAAGGTCCGTACGAAATAGTAGATGTTTCAGGGGTGAACTGCACCCTACAGATGAATAAGAAGGGGAAAAGGGTTAAGGTACATAAGAACCGTTTGAAATTGTACCTGTAGATGTGTGAAATGAGAACTGGGAAGCGAATGTATTCACAGATAGAAAGGTAACACACATCCTGTCTTTACCTTGCAGGTAGACAGCAGATATGGCGCGAATGCTAGGATTGTTGTCCATCGTAGTAGCAGTGATAGTCGTGACGTCACATCGCTACAGAATAGCCGGAGAAATACTGGATGTCAAGGTGACACCATATGAGAGTACTCCAGGGGCATACTTCGACAATCAGGGTGAGATACAGTTATACCATACGGAATGGACACTAGTTACCTATGTAAACCTGAATAAATTAAGTGATGTATTTTCAAATGTCAAGAGACACATACACTGGACTCAATTAATATGTACACAGTTAGAAAGAAGTACTAACCTAACATGTCAACAGGATGTTAAAATGCTAAGTGCACAATTAGATAGAATTAAGGAATCGAAGGAATTAATTACGAGGATTACTAAACCAATAGGGGAAACGGATAACACTAGGCGAAAACGAGGCCTAATTAACGCAGTAGGTTCCATCGCAAAGGCATTATTTGGAACATTAAGTCAAGAGGATGCCGATAAATATGAGTCAAAAATTAGTGAGTTAGAGCAGGAACAGCTTTCAATTATAAAAATTGCAAAAGACCAGATGGTAGTAGTAAAATCAACATTGCAATCTATGAACAGCACCATTTACGATGTCACAGCCAATGAGCAGAGATTAACTCAAAACATTGCAGAAATTAGATCATATCTTGCCAATAGCACGCTTCAGATTACAGAAGCACTTAAGCAAGTAGAATTAGAAAACTCAGTGAATAGGCATTTAATTGAGATTGAAGGCCTTCTCATACAACTGAATGAGCATTACAGTGTTGTATTATCAGGTATAATGAATGCTCAGGTAGGAGTCATTCAGGTGCAAATAATTTCACCAGATGATATTATTAAAGGTTATAAGAAAGCTCAGGGAGATTTCCCTAAAGGATTGTCCTTGCCATTTGATTTAAAATCAGCTTACGGCTACTTGATTTACAAGGTAGCCACAGTGGAAGTGTTCGCCAACAAAAATTATCTAGTGTACGTCATCAAGACACCCCTTACAGATAGGGTAACTTATACAATGTTTCACACGATTCCATTCCCCACGTATATGAAGAGTAATCCACACCATTTTGTTTATATTCAAGAGACCAAGGATTATATCCTTATGGACAAGGAGAAACAAACTTATGTTCAATTAGACAAAGATCAGGTAAATCAATGTAAGGTAGTAACACCCAGTTGGAGACTATGTCATGTTCAATTCCCTATTAATACAGTGTACACTCAAAAGAGTTGCGCGATCCAGTTAATTATTGGAGTTAGTCAAATCCCAGATAATTGTGATAAAAGAGTGCTTCCCGTTCAACAGCTCATGTGGATACCTATCAGAGCTAACAGATATATATACGTATCCCCAGAAGAAGTTAAAGTAACATGTATGTGTAAGGATACCACCAGTGATATCAGGTTAACAGGCACTGGTATTCTTGTTTTAAGTGCAGGTTGCACAGTATATGGGCCACATAATAAAATACAAGGTGTAGGTGAAGTGAACACTACACAAAGTAAAGACTTTGTACCAGAAGTCACACTTGATTATGACTGTTGTGAACAGATAGGTAGTGAAATCAAGTTAGAACAGATACCCGAAATGAATAAGTTGTCATTAAACAATTTACTAAATCACATTAACGATTTACAATGGGCTACCCATAAGACACACTAAGTGGAAGATATGGTGAGACAAAAAGAAGAAGAACTGCAAAGACAAATGGTCTATCAACATATTAATGTGTACAGATATATTGTGTGGATAGTTGTTGGTATCATAAGTTTAATTTTAATTTGTTATTGTTGTAATTGTTGCTGTCCGAAACTAGGGTTTCCAGCAAAGAGATGGTTTGATGATGCACGGGCTCATTGCCCTAATATATGTATAAAACAAACGGTAATCACGAAGGGAGATAAGGTTAAGACTTCAGATGAGGATTTAACTATATTCCAACGTCCCAGGCGGATCCGGGGACGCCCGGAGATGTCTGCGGAGATCATGGAATTACACTCCAGGCCTGCTGGGGGACGCTCTAGTACGCCTGTGAGATCTATAGAAGCAATAGAAATAGACGCAAGTGATAATCAGAGTAGAGAACAACCTTCCCCTTCACCACAGGGTCGCCGATCCTTACGTACCGGCAACATCAGAGTATAAATAGTGTAGGACAGAAATGGACGCAACGTATGGTTGCATCCATTTCTTCCCTAAGGGGGGAGATGTCGTGCACCGACCTCCCACGGACTCGAACCGGCGGACTGCCAGGTGGAAGGCAGCCGGGGTTAGCAGCCGAGTCTTGAGCTCAAGGTGTCAGAGGAGATTAATTAGTGTTAGAATGATAATCAAAGACAGGAGACACCTTGTAGCATTAATGTAATTGAATAATAATTATAGGCAGATTTAGTTACTGTAAGAAAAGGGAAACATTTCAAGAAGTTACATGTAGTGGAGAGAGCTTGCGAAGTGCGCTTACACAAGAGTTGACTAAGAGCGGGGACTTGTTGATCACAACAAGGTATTTACTGTGTATCGACAAACAGAGCTAGTATGGCAGCGGGCCGCCGAAGCCGACAAAGAAATAAAGCCCAGTGCAAGGCCATTCAGGGTCAGTACAGATGCACTAGGGAAACAAGGGAAGATGACGATAAAGTAAGACAGTAGTGCCTAGGTAGCAGCACTTACTGTGACAACTATTGAGAATAGCCACTTGAGGGCGCTAGTGACTGGATGATCAGTTTAGCAATGCCCGTAAGACCCAAGGAGGTAGGGATAGAACTTTGAGTTCAGGAGCGGAGATATAACCCCTGGCCAAGATGGCGCGGGGCCTTCTTCCAGCCAGTAGTTCGTACTAGTCAGAACGATATTCTGTTCGGGCATAGCCCAAGTGCCGTAGGGCAAGATTCAGATAGACGCGTAGTAGAACAGTAGGCGCGTGAAACAAGCTCGCTCTCTCTATAGATCATTACATACAGACTTGTAAATGTACTGTACATAGTAGTTTTAGTTGTCCTCAGTAATAAAGGACAGGGAAATAACTTCTTCTTTTATTTCGGGAGTTGCGGGACGAGTCATACCTACAATTACCTCCCTACATTCCGCTCGGCAGGACAGGTAATACTTCAACATCCAAGTGCCTGGTGACCAACCTACGAGATCGTCTCACAGGACAGGTAGGTCACGACAAGCTTTATTCCTTTTTTTTACACTTTGCTTTACGTCGCAACTACACAGAGAGGTCATTCAGCGACGATGGGTTAGGAAAGGCCTATGAGTGGAAAGGAAGCAGCCGTGGCGTTAATTAAGTTACAGCCCCAGCATTTTCCTTGTGTAAAAATGGAAAACCACGGAAAACCATCTCCAGGGCTGCCAACAGTGCGCTTTGAACTCACTATATCCCGGATCCAAGTTCACAGCTGCGCGCCCCTAACGGCACGGCCAACTCACCCTCTCTTCTCTGAATTTTTGATTCTATTCATAATTTTCAAGTGGGCTGCGTCCGGTGTTCGATATGGTCGGTCAAATCTAAAATTTCACCATATTTTGTTTCGAACATTCCAAATCCTTTCAGTCATTCCTTCTGGCATTACCAAACGATTGTCCCATCTCCTCTTCTTCTAAATAATAGGTAAGTTTACCGTTGTAATGTACTGCAGGCTTACCCTTACAGCACTTCAAATAATAATACCATTATATTAACATTTTCACACTCAATTATTTTGTAAACCTTTCTTTGTTAACGGCATCAAATGCGGCTTTAAATTTTGTACATAATACGATATTCACCCATTTTAACCGATAACATTCAGATTTAGGGACATTGGCAAACGCGCTGGATTAGAGGAGGACAGCGCTAAGCGCAAACGTGGGAGAAAGAAAGAGAGATGAACAGTTTGAATGGAAGAAAGGAAATGGGGCTTTTACGTTTTTCCTGGCGTTTCTTCCAATTTTTCTCTTCGTAAAACCCTTACTCGAACTTCGACGAATATTTGAAAAAAAGAATTAGCCGAAATGATCCAGCCGTTCCCGAGTTTTGCGCTTAGCAACACATTTAACGATTCATTTTTGTTTATATAGATACCAGTATTAATAATAATAATAATAATAATAATAATAATAATAATAATAATAATAATATTGTTTTACGTCCTACTAACTACATTTTACGATCTTCGAAAACGCCGGTGTGCGAGAATTGTGTCCCCCAGGAGTTCTTTTACGTGCCAGAAAATCTACCGATACGAGGCTGTCGTATTTGAGCACCTTTAAATACCACCGGACTGAGCCAGGATCAAACCTGCCATGTTAGGGTCACAAGACCAGTTCCTCAACCGTCTGAGCCACTCGGTCCGGCAGCAAACTACACTGGATGACTTTCACAACAGAAATGACTGGGTGAAAAGTAAGGATTCACGTTAGAATTTTCAGGTGCATTGTCCACAGTAAGGGCTTATACGGCAACCCGAACAAAACTCACGGTCACAGGTCCCGTGTACGCACTTATTTAACAAATTTCTCTCCGCGCCCTTTTTCCATATATTCAAGCACCGTAAAGTAAAATTCCTATATTTCGCAGTAGTCAATGCATTGACTTCGGCGGATAATCAAATATTACCTACAATTTATTCTTTGGATTATTGCTTAAGAACAAAAAATACTTTCAAAGGTTTATAGAAGGAAATGTGGTATAGGGTGTGATTTAGCCGCCCCTTCCAATGTAGTTTTATGCAACCCAACTAACGTGCAACGTGGTTATAAGGTGACTATTCCCCTGCAGACGTACTGTATGGTAATAATGTCCAGTGAGGATATTTTGCACACGATTCTGAACCCTACATACAGGTTATATCGCCCGCTCGCAAAACATGACGCCTTGACATCACGCAGTGACATCCTTTGACCGTATAACTATGTTAATGTGTCGTGCCTTGTGACCGGGTGTAACGAAGAGGGGAATCAATGCATAAAACTGGGTAACAATGCAGTAACTATTATCTTAAACACTAAACTGGTTGGGGTGTGTACGCTACTCTCGTCGTACTACTAGCACGTTCCCAGCCGTGTAGCGTAGCGAATGTAGTTAGGCGTTAACCTACCAATCGACGAAATGTGCCATCGGTGGTTCCAATCCTGAATCGTTGAAATACTTCTGCATCGGTATGATGCTTGATTACGATAACACAGGCCCACGTTTGTCACATCAAACGGTAAACCGACGCCGTTGTTCACCTCGTGCCCTGCGCATACTCCGCTGGTTAGGGCCTGAAGGTAATCTCTGCTGTCATTCGGCATGTTTTCCACAGAGGAATGCGTTGACATGCTCCTAATTTATGGGGAAGCAAGACAAAACGCGTGCGTACTAGGAACGGTATCCCGACGGGCTACACCCGGCTGCTACGACATTCCGTCGTATTGGAAGACACCTAAGGACAACAGGCGCGATTTAAAAGCAGCCACCAGTCCACGATAGGCCCGTTACGTCGGGAGAAACAGAAGAGGCCGTTCTGGAGGCAACTAGTAATAATCCATACATCACTACAAGGGCGATTGCAGAAAAATTGAACTCCAGCCAGCCGTCCGTCTGGTGAATACTGAATGAACAAACATTTCATCCATACCATCTTGAGCTACACCAAGAGTTCCATGAGCGGGATTTCGCAACTCGAGGGGAGTTCTGTCTGTGGCTATTTGGCAGGCTGGACAATGATTCAGCATTTGTATCGCACATCTTGTTCCAGGAAGAATCGCGCTTGCACAATAATGGGAACGTCAATCGCCACAACATGCAGTATTAGAGTCCGGGCAACCCTCACTGGGTGCGACAGGTGGCCTATCAAGTACGATGGGAAGTGAATATGTGATGTGGAATTTTGGGGGATCGCCTAATTGGACCTTGCTTATTTGAGGGCCCACGCTACCTGCACTTTCTCCGTCTGAAACTACCATTGTTTCTGGAGGATATGCCCTTCGATTCTCACCTCAGCCATCCTGGAAGTGGATTTCCGTGGTTTCCTACTTCTCCTCCAGGCAAAAGCCGGGATGGTACCTGACATAAAGCTACGACCGCTTCCTTCACTTTTCCTTGCCTATCCCTTCCAATCTTCCCATCCCCCCGCAAGGCCCCTGTTCAGCATACCAGGTGAAGCCGCCTTGGAGAGGTACTGGTCATCTTCCCCAGTTGTATCCCCTAAGCCAGAGTCTGAAGCTCCAAGGCACTGCCCTTGAGGCGGTAGAGATGGGATCCCTCACTGAGTCCGAGGGAAAAACCGACCCTGGAGTGTAAACAGATTAAGAATAAGAATAAGAAGATGACTAGGTCATGGGCAGTCTGTAATTTATGTATATGGATTGTTCACTCGTTTTGATATTAAATTGCAAGTGAATTTCGTGAATTTCCCACGAAAACAACATATGTAAAAGAGAAATGGCACGATTTCCCATGAAGGACGAAGTGTGTCCACAGCAATACTAGATTGGTTGTGAGTAACTTGTACGTCCTCCGTGATATCACTCTCGCAATCTCCATATTCAGTTCTCCACTTGCTGTCGAATCTCGTAAGATATCCTCCTGACCTTATTGTCTGTAGGCTAGATCTGTATCGTCGTCAACCCATCCAATCATCCCACCTTGTTCCACATCTTGGCTGTCTTTGAGATCTTTTAACAATGACGTTAGTATGGCGAAAATCATCCAATCTTTCGAAATGACTTAATCAAAATTTACACTGTCCCGCACGTCACTTAGAAGAGTTCTCCATAATCTGTACCTTTACCTATCGAGCAGAAATGCTGAACCGTGATATTCTCCTCCCAAGCATTACAATTCCATTACACTGTGGAACTGATGATTTTACTTCATATTACAAAAGTTTTACTGGTGAAGTTACAACTTTAATGATCGCATGGTTTGGGTCACGTAGCTATCAGCTAGCATTCGGGAGATAATGTGTTCGAATACTACTGTCAGCAACCCTCGAGATGGTTTTCCGTGGTTTACCATTTTCACACCAGGCAAATGTTGAACTGTACCTTAGTAAGGGACACGGCCGCTTCCTTCCCACTTCTAGTCCTTCCCTATCCCATCGTCGCCATAAGACGTATATGTGTCGGTCCAACGTAAATAAAATTGTAAAAAATAAATTAACTAACAAATGCACTGCACTCTTGCATTCAGGAGATGCTGGGTTCAAATCCCGCCACCAACAGCCCATTTTCACACCAAGCGGTTGCTGGGACTGTACGTCAGTAAGGAAGGCGATGGTAGCTTTCTTCTCCCTCCTAATACTTTCTGATTCTATCGTCACTCACATTCTGAGTTATCGTGACGCTATACCTGTCTCATAGCACTGCAGTGAACACGAGAATTAATTTTACATGAATTTTCAGAGGTGCGCATCACTATGACATTAACGAATATTGGAAGGGTATGTTTTTCGGAGATATTCGAGCACCCATTTCGGTAAATAGATATCTTATTTCAGGCCGGGGAACATTTCTTTAAACAGTCATTGGTAACTGATTTTCTGCCTATATATAGTATACTCATTCCTGTTACATACCGTTATAAGACATGTTCGTCAGGATGGATGAAAATTAAACTAATATAGAAAATACACACCAACATGTGTAACGTTCCAAACGTCACAGTGTAATTATGTTAATTTTATTATGTGTAATTAATTCAGGAATTTAACGTCATGATATTTATCTTGGATGTAATTTTATTATAATTCATGTTTGATCATTTGCTCACTATCATTTCATTACTTTGTAACTACGACTTGTAAACGAGGGCTGAATATCCTAATATTAACTTAGATTCTTGCGACATTCGTTTAAATTTAACTTGCAGTAGATTTTCCTCTATCTTGCCACATCACTGAGGAAGAAGGAAGGACAAATTTAGACATCAAATTCTGGGAAAAGCGAGCACGTGTTGAAGCGTTGTAACGACAGCTACTGTTTTTCGACCAGAATAATTCAAACTGATCACCGCCTATATTTTCAAAGGAGCGTCATGTTGCCATGGATACTGAGTGAAAGGGCTAATAGAAGAACAGTTGATATCATGGTTGGGACCCATCAACTTTAATATCTGGAGTGGGGAGAGACGTGTCAACTGATTGGACCACGTGTAGCGACCTGTAATTAGAGCCAGAAAAGGTTATAAAAGGGCGTGTTGGAGCTCTTGGCAGAGGATAGATTCTGGAATCTTGATTCTTCTTCTATCTTGTATTTCGCTTTAGGTCTGATAACTTGTCTTATGGTTGTTGTACCATAGTGGACTAGTGTGATAGTTTATCACTTCTACATTCATTACTTCGTTACCACGACGTGGTACTTAGGAATTTCTGAATGATGGGTGTATAGCCACTCTCATCAGGAAGTACGAACAGTTCTGTATTAGACCAGTTTATACCAGTCTAAGACAATAGGTAGTATTAAGATAGAAATGAAACTTCAGTGCACATTTTCAGTAAAGTTGGAAGGATTATTAATTGAGTATCCTCTCCACATAACCTAAGGAGGTTTTTCTAACTATGATTTAGGGCTCATCTCCAATATATGGGATAGAGCATAACAGGGAGTGATAGTTTCAAAGCCATCATCCAATTAGTGGTTGATGCAATTTGCAAGGCAGGAATGGTACTTAGCTGCAGATGAAGATATCTCAAAGACGACCGGTGATGTTCCAGCTACAAGGATGGAAGCTTTCGAAGGACCAGCAGAACAAGAATACATGGTGAGCAAGCGAGTTAAAAATATTGCAAGTTTTCGCGAAGTAGAGTCATTCAATTTTTTTGTTAAATTCATTTCCTATTTTAATTTCAGTTCTCGTTAAACCGTCGTCATTTATATTCAATATAATAAATAGAATTTTCCTAGTTTACTTTAATCAATCTGCCTTAATTAGCCTATTGATTTCTAATTCTCCTGCTTAATGATTAGTGCACTATCACCCCATCCCTGTGATAAGAGTCCGTCCAAGCTTGATTATAAATTTTTATCTTTAAGTCATCAACTTAAAGATTGGCGCCCTTAGCTTGCATGGTAGCATTTCTCGTTCAATTATTGTTCTCTAAAAAGGGGCAGTCACACATGGTTTATACGTACGGTACATGTTTAGAAATATTACAACTGTTTTCGTGAAAAAGAAAAATTATGTTGGTAATATTTTCATCATCCGACTTTACTCGTTCTTTTGAGACAAACTTTCACCCATCCTATGTAACAGGTACCAAGGAGAGAAAATAGGTCAGCTTAGGTTTCTAATATGCTGCTGTAATAGCAGAGAACGAGGGGGAGCTGAATACAGTGTTCGAAATAATGGACAGTACGTTTCTAACTGGCTGCATCATGCAAATTAATATGGAAAAGAAAAGGATACGTGTTGAAGCAAGCACCGTACCAAAGCTGAAATAAATCTGCTTGGGAAACATGTCAATAACATTGAATATTTTTATTACCTAGGGAGCCAAATAACAGCTGAGAATAGAAGTCAAAGTTACCTGGTTAAGAGAATTAACCAAGATAAGACAGCCGTCGTAAGAAAATTAAGCCTTTCACGCGTAACGGCATCAACTCGAGACTAACAAGGGGACATTCCCTACTCGTCACCACCGATTGCGCTCAAATTTATAGAATATGCAGGGCTTGTTTAGAAATGAAAGTGCCTGAAGTGGGAACTCCAGTTGGACAAGCGTATAGAAAATAAAAATAAAAATAAAAATGTTTATGTGGCTCACGCACTGTATGAGCCACATACGTTTGCGCGCTCGCCGAGCTGTAGTTGGCGTAGCGGTAGGAGCTCGGACTAGTAATTCGATGGTCGTGGGTTCGACTGCCCGTGTGGAGACTCTTTTGTTTGCTTTTCCTCTCAACTTTTATATTATTCATTTTCCAATTAAGCAAAGAGGTAAATAATTCATTTTATTTATTTATTTATTTATTTATACGCAAAAGGCATAGAAAAGGCAACGAAAAGCGTCGTCCCGACCGGTCAAGGACACCTTTTTTCCTACTTGCGTCAAGAACCTATTGTTCGTATACAGCCGCCAGGAGCAACCTTCAGGTGAAAACGAATTTTACTTTGAAACGACTATTCACGTTTATGGCACATTCCCCACGGAGGGGAGATAGAATAAAGGAGGAAAAAAGTTGTGATGTTACTTTTCTGTTTCCAATATACTTTATGTCGCACCGACAAAGATAGGTCTTATGGCGACGATGGGATAGAAAAGGCCTAGGAGCGGGAAGGAAACGGCCGTGGCCTTAATTATGGTACAGACCCAGCATTTTACTGGTGTGAAAATTGGAAAACATGAAAAACAATCTTCAGGGCGGCCAACAGTCGGGTTGGAACCAACTGTCTCCTGGATGCATGCTCACAACTGCGCGCCCCTAACCGCATGGCCAACTCGCCCGGTGTGGTGTTACAGAAAAATGCTCAAGGTATTCTGGAAAGACTTAGCGGTCAAGTACTGGGAAGAAAGGAAACTTACAAGATTTTCAGCCTAACGAATACGAATATAACACGTAACGCTATAAAATACCTGAAAAAATGACCAATATAAGCTATTCACCTTATTTTACAGAAAGTTTGTAGACTATAAATATTATATTCGTTTTCGACAGACTGAGAAGCTTGTAAGTTTCTTTAACTGAGTCGGTACTGTAAATGAATGGCTTCATAAACAAACAATAAATAACACAAAGAAATAAGACAACACAACAAACGAACATGACGTTGTTTAGTTCAATGGTGATCTCGTTAAGAAACAAAAGACCTTAAGAAACTTAAACAATCCCCTGTGGGTGAGGAACGCAGACGAAGAATACATCCGCGGTAACCCCTGCCTGACGTAAGGGGTAACTGAAACAGGTTCCAGAGGCTGTCAACTTGGGAGCGTGGGTTGGCGGCCACGGGGCCCTTAGCTGAGTCCTTGAATTGCTTCCGCTTACTTGTGACAGGTTCCTCACTTTCATCTATCCTGTCCGATCTCCCTTGGTCAACCCTTGTACTTTTCCGAGAGGCTTAGGGAGTGTCTTTCATTTTCATGCCCTTCGTGGCCCTTGCCTTTCTTTGTCCAATACCACCGTACCATGATGTCTTGGAAGTGTCAAGACCTGTATCAGGTGTGATCTGATATCTCGCGGGTGAGTAAAACCACCGTCTGTGCTGGTCGTGAATTATTGTCATTCGAATGAGGCATGATAGTGAGGGCCAGATGAATGGAACATTCTATTGTCGACGGTGTCACACGTGTATCTGGAATGCCTCACAGAAGCCACAATGAACAGCGCAGTGGCCGACCACGGTCGCTTAACGATCGCGATTAGCGGCGTTTGGCTAGAATTATTCGTGGTAACAGCAAGCCACACTGGCTCAGATCACGTCTACATTACTTGCAGGAGATATCATGCAGGTCGGAGGGACATCAAAACATAGTGATGTGCGCGAATGACGCCTGGAACCGCGAGAATCGGTTCCTACGACTCCGAGGCCGCACTCAGTGTCGCATGCGAGGAATCGGTTCCGCGATGACGTCACCAGTGTGTGCTGAGCTAACGCCACCTGGCTAGGTGCACTCACTAATGTGAGGCGTCCGCGTAAAAGTGGGGCAAATTCGAACGTGCAGTATTTACTATTTATTTTGTATACGACACAGTATGGAAATTGAATGTCTTATTGGTTGTTATGAATGAATTATGCCACATAATAATGAAATAACAATTTACAGTAACATTATGGTCTGGAAATAACACACATCGACGTAGTTATTTATGCTTATACTCTATTCTACATCTATAGTGGTTTTCAAATATAGCTGGTATAAACGTATAAAGTCTGTAGAACTAAGTCACACTTCTAATAAGTACACAATTTGTTGGGTAGCGTACCTGTCTTCCGTTACATTTAATTTGCAATTAACATTTCATACCACTACTAAATATTTTTTATGAGAAACTTTTAGAATTAATATTTTTGTTTTCATCACTGCTTAACGCTATCTAAGATTGTCTCTTTAGTACAATTGTATTTTGTTGAAATACACAGTTCAAAAAATTAAGGGCGATATGTTTTTAAACCTCTGGTGTGTGAACGTTAATTTGGTATAAGGGGTTCCAATGATCGTACAGCATACCTTGACACCTTAGCTACTCAGGGTATGTCAAATCGAAGTTATACTCCATATGTAGGCGTAGCCATGCATTAAACGGTCATGTGACCCCTCAAGACAAAGTGAATAGCATTGCGTCCGTGTGTCGTTTTGAGGTACACAGACTACCGCGATCATTTGAGCACGTTGTACGTAAACCATCACATCCCATGAGACACCTTAACGAGTTTCAAGTCGCAAGGGATGTCACTTTGATCCAGGAAGAATGGACTTTTCGTCGTGTTGCTGTGGATCTCACTGTCTCTCCGTCAGTTATTCACCGCTTGTGGAATCGCTACAATGAGACAGGCCAGTTCACAAGGAGGGTTGGACAAGGTCGTGGACGCATGACAACCCCACAGGGTGACCGATATCTGACCATCTGTGCGTTGTGGCGTCGTTCAGCAACTGCCAGAGAACTGCAACAAGACCTCAGGAGGGCCACTGGAGTCACGGTGTCTGACCGGACAGTAAGGAACAGGGAAAGTGTCCTTACGACCCAGACATCCTGTTCGAGTACCCCGCTTAACGCAGCAACATCGCGCAGTTCGCCTTCTGTTTGCCCGTACCCACGTCAACTGGCAACTTCGCCAATAGAGACCTGTGTTGTTCACAGACGAGTCAAGATTTCCCCTGACAGAGCGTGATGGATGTCAACATGTATGGAGACGCCGTGGTGAGCAGTAGGCCTACATGCCAAATGTTATCCAGGAAGGCGACCGATTCGGACAAGATTCTGTGATGATGTGGGGTGGCATCAGTATTGATGGCCGTACGGACTTTGTCGTCGTCTTACCGCTGCAGGGTTCATCGGGCAGATACTGCTACTGCATGTGTTGTTTGCTGCTTACTGTGTTGGCCCTGAATTCGTACTCATACACGACAATGCCAAGGCTCATATAGCGTGCATTCCCAGAGCTGTCTTGCGAGAACTGGACATTCAAAAGATGAAATGGCCAGCAGAGAGTCCCAATCTTAAATCCCATCGAGCATGTGTGGCATAGGCTTGACAGAAGTGTTCGTGTGCGTCCTGTTCCAGTAAAGACTCTCCAAGATCTCGAATAGGCTCTCATTGAAGAATGGGACCTGATAACGCAACGTGACTTCCGTCGACTTATACGAAGCATGCCACGTAGGTGCCAAGCTATGATAAATGCTCGTAGAGGACATGCATCATATTGAAGCTCTGCAACTGTGATAAGAATCCACCCTGGATGACTGTTATTACTTTGTTTTCGCTCCTATTTAGACATTTCCGTTTGTTTTCTGAAAATGAACGCGAATCCATCGATTTTCTTTTGTATACTTCAACGGTAAAGAATAAAGCTTTAGTTGGTAATATACCTTCGTGTGAGGTATTGTTTTGTAGAGCATGGCATACGTTCAAAAACATGTTCCCCTAATTCCTTTGAAATGTGTAGTAGTATTATATTGTGTCATAATCCCAGTAAAAGTTTTGATTTATTTGATTACTTTCAAATATAGAATAATGTATTCTGATCAAATTACACTCGTATGAGGGTATATAACTCCAGGACACTATAATGAGAGCAGGCATGTCTTGTAGAGTGACCTGGTTATAAACCAAAATGAACTCACATTACAGACCTCATTCGTGCTGCACGTGTCTGCATCATAGATGGTGTTACTAGTTCCTCGGAAACGATTCCGGAATCGGGCACCCGATCCTCCAGGCATATGGAATCCACTCTTTGCGAATCCAGTCACAACCCATTACTATAAAAGCAGAAGACCTACCGGAATGCCTTTGTTAACACTACGACACAGGGCACAGTGTCTCACCTGAGCACGTGACGTTAATTGGTCCCTGGAGGTCTGGCGACATGTAGCTTGGTCCGATATGTAACTATTACACTTGTTTGAAGATGATGGTAGGCTCCATAATGGTGCGGGATGTCTTAGCATTGCATGCCCTGGATCAGCTAATCCATCTGAACAGGAGGTTGAACAGTGACTGCTACGTTGGACTGTTTGGTGACCAATTTCAGTCCTTAATGGATTACACGTACCCCTACTACAACGAGATATTCCAGCAGGATAATGCACCGTGTCATCAAGCCCAATTTGTCCGGATAGAACCCTGTCGAGCATTTATGGGACGTCGTGGAGGGGTTCATTCACACCCAAGATCCTGCACCAATAAATACCAGGGGGCTGTGGGTAGCTATCCAAATGCATGAGACAGAATCCCTCTATAGATGTTTCTTCCACTTGTGGAATCGATGTCACGACGAGTTTCTGCACGTGGACGTACTAGAGGAGGACCTACATAACACTAGGCACCTGTCCCATGACTTTTAGCATGCCATTGTATGTATGTAATGAACCCTTGAACTTACCATTCCATCGTTGGTCGGCCACAGCTGCTACAGTAGAGCAATATTGAACTCTTAAATCTTGGGTCGTTGCGGGAAGAAATTCGGTCACGATCTTAACGAAACGATGGGGTTCAGAAGAGAGCCAACTACTTGAAATGAGGAGCAAATATGTGCTTACTAACTTTTATTAAATTCGAAACTGGCACAAAAAACCTTAATGATTTTATATAAATCCTTGGAAAAAAGAAAATTATAAGTTATTTATTATTGAACGTTTCAAACGCAGTCACATTGCATAGCGGTGATTTATTTCTTACAATACCGAAGAGTTGCTTCGGGGAAAGTAACATTTTAGTGGACAACGAAACCGAAAAACTGAAAGAAGAAAAACCTGAAAAATCGGGCATCTATTACTCCAAACAATAACTGAGAATTAATCCACACGATCCGTGGAAAATCTGACTTTCAACAAGTAGAACGCCTGATTTCCTCTCAATTAAGGTTATCCACCAGTCGAATACCCTTTCGGATACGGAACACCCGCCGAATGGACCCTTAATCGAACCAAATTGACTATCAGTTGCTTTGGATAGGTTGCGAAATATTATAGGAAAGCATGGTGTTCACTACGAATTAACAGCAGCATTCACAATTGAAACAAAATTCCACCATGTATTTGTCATTTCATGACACCCTTAAGTTATAAAATAATCCCGATGCTAAATGTGCATCACCCAAACAGCTGTTCAGAAGGAACCAACAACAACACGACCCGCGAGGATCTTACGTTACGTCGTTCTGCAGGAACACAACTGCGAAATGCACGAAACACTTATTCATCACGCATTTAGAAGAAATGCCAAACACTGAAGTTAATTAAAAAGTGGCAAATCACTTGAAAAATATTTCTACAAAACCGATTTTCAGGTTATGGATGCTTACGTTACGCTTAATAAACTTACAAGTCCACAGAGGAAAATATACACAAATTACAGAATAAAATAATTCTTTCCTACTCAACAATGACTACCATCACAGATCCATCTACCTATTGTTTGTCCCAAACACACTACCTACAAAGCTATCAATTAATCGAACTCAACTACGTATAAAAATGAAAGAACGACAAAGATTGAAAATAAAATATATTACTGGCTGACGAATCGAATTCGTATTCGTAACTCAAGTCTCCCACTAATACACTGAGTGTCAATATGCACACTGTCAAAGCGAAACGGACGTCAGAACGACAAAACAATTAAGTCCGTACAATAAAATAAAATATCGAAGTTATTTTAACTCAACACGCATGGAGAATTACAGTAAAATATTCAATCACCGTTAGGTCAGTACCCAATGTTGGGCAAACCTCATTTGCCGATAACGGTCCCATATCTTAGGGAGCACCTTCCAGCTGCTGGGAGCCGCGCGCAAGATTGGCCTCATTATTACCGATCTAACCCTCTTCATATTTCGTATTTTACTGTAGATGCTACCATCACCCAGGTCACTTCGCAAAAACATCTAATCTGAGACTTGAGTATGTACAGCTGACATCCCAGACCTATCGTCGGGCTTACTTAAAGTCTGTACACCCTAACACTAATCTCTATGTACACAATACCTTCCTAATTCTATCGTCGAGCGTGAACTAGGACGTCTCATCATCAGTATACTGCTAGGATAACATGTGATGTCCTAAATCTATTGTCGGGCGGAAACTGGGTCGTATATGCTTCCCCTAGCATATCAGACGAACTCGAAAATTTCAAACAAACTCTGATATTTTTAACTGCAAGTAGGGTCGAAACGAAATAACACACAACGAAACAACTCTTGTCACAGAACGAATGCAAGTCGAAAATGCCATAAGTTTATATCTCGTTCACGTGACGAACAATCCCCCAACTCAAACACGATCTCAGCCTGCGCAATGAAGTTTAGGAAAGAATAATATCTTCCAACACACGTCTACATTTAGTGGATGTAGTCAAAAATAATAATCATCACCAGCGTAGAAATCCATACTAAAATATTAGGGTAACGCCTTCAGATTGCCTAACGTCATTTTCCAGATATACATATCCATGACTATCCAGTGAAACGAAATTCAATAAATTTACACAGTCAAACATATCGCTTTAAAAACGTCCAATATCTCATTTCACAAATGCTCCTATTTACTGATAAATTACCACCCTGTAGTTTATGAACTCTACTGAATGGAAACTCGTCCTTACAACCAAACCACACCAACCGTGTACACAAAATGCTCTTTTATCCTTGAGGCCATATTATTCTAATATCCATTACTGACTTTACGTAACTAGTCACTTGAAATTTTATTATTTTATTATTATTATTTACTATTTATTATTTATTATTTTATTATTATTATTATTATTATTTTCGGCAAACATTTTCTGAATTCAAACGGTATTTGAAATTAAGACATTCGCCACGACTACTTTATCATGATCACCTTCCTAGTTTTTCTCACTTCGGACAATATCTCGGAGAACAATAACACAAGATTCAAACGTCGCATTTTATAGTTTCTTGACGTGAATTTTACAAAACTAAAAATTTTCACACGCTGACCAAAATACAATATCTTTTTCCTGATCATTACAAAATATCAACCCGACACACACAAGAAAAAAATTTGGTTGGGACAAACAACATTCTAACTACAACATAGATACAAAATATTCACAGACCTGCGATCGTAGACGTCATTCTGTATTCTGGCTGCATCTAACCAGCCACCTCGTTTATTTAGCCCTCCGTGGTAAAATTTATCATCATCTTCTTATAAATACATACAGCTTAGATTACACAATATTCTATAACACACTTTCGACACGGTCACCTTGTAATGAGCTCGCCTTTCAAATGGCGACTGACACAATTTTCCCAGGAGCCTGCTCTGGTTAGGACAGGTGTTACAAACAGATAAGACACCAGGCCCAGTGGCTACCTTCAAACTCTTCTACAACAAACACACGCTGAATACCGAGAGAAATTCAATTACTTCTAGACCTTCAAAGTTTCATTAGCGGTAGCTCAAAAAAGTTTCTATCATCTTCCATTAAATAGTACATTTTAACCATAGCCACGAACATGTACTGAGTTATATTGGAGACCAACTTTTCGCATTTTGTTCTGACGAACGTCGAGGGCTTCGCTGCTCCAGTACCCAGACGGACACTGAGAAATATACAGCGGGGGGTTTATTTTATACTCTTATGGGGTGACGCCACTAACACCATGAAGCTTGATTATGCAATCTACTAATTTCGCGTCCAATAGACCGATTTTTCTGAAATTCGTTCCATGACTTCGGACATATTTGCAATTTATTTGGGCGTTATTTTCATAATTTTCCCACACTCGTAACAGGTGAAATAAATTATATCTGCCCAAGCGTTTCGCGGGTTTTCTTCATCCATTGACCTTGGCACGTGGAGCTAGTCCACTGATCTGACGCTGATTTGTCCCTGGGCTTAACTGTATTTATATTTACCCTAGGGGTTCTGTCTTCACGTAGGGTTTAAGAATAATTTAGATTATTTATTTCAGAATTTACTGTGTTGCCAAATCTCTCGTTACGCAGAATTCCGGGAATGTGAAGAATTGTTGAGTACTCGAAGTCCACCGAGTTGTCATGATATTTCACGAGCTCGCCACGGGTGAGTTAGTTCCCACGCGACAGAGAGGCTCTTGAACCGCAGCATGGCTGCTCTCAAAAATAAAAGTAGCTTGTTATTTGAAATAAATATGGAGAAAAATAAAAAATAATTTTCTCATCGTAGAATTTTGGGTTCAGTAATATATAATTCATAGTCATCATTAATATGTATCATTTTTGGTAGTTTTTAAAAATTATTCACTTATAAGGTAGTGATTTTCAATAGCCTAGTATGTTGCGTAGGATAAATGGCATCCAACCGTAAAACTGGTCCAAAACCTCATAATTGCCGGCGTCAAGAAAGTGGAAAAAAGCCAGGAAAACGTTCGGTATGACGACGTATCGAACCAACCAAAATGACTGCGTTTAGCTGTGAGCTTGTATTCAGCAGATGTTTCCCCATGTTTTTCCAGTTTAACATCAGGAAAACGCTCCGGCTGTGCCGTAATGAAGGGGCCAAGGTCACTTCCTTCCCAGTCAAAGCCTTGCCTTATCCCATCGTTGCCATATCTGTGTCGGGCCGACATAAAACCAATTAAAAAAATTGCCGAGCCGGTGTGATAGGCAGCTTACGTTGGAAGCAGGTGAAAGCTAGGTGGAATGTGTAAACGTTCTGTCTTCCAAAGAAATGGAGTATATCGAATTTTCGTGAGCTGTGTTTGGAACAAATCTGGCCAAACTGAAGATGTAGGAGCGGGTGACGTCTCTTGATGTTTTAGAAACTGCCATGAACACGCTCGTCTCCAATCACCCCGACATTACGTATGTCTGTGGATTATTTTTCTGGCAACTAAGTGGAGCAATTTGAATTTTACCACCATCACTGGGCTCTTGTGCTGTCTTATGACTATACTTTTGTATATTAGAAAACTTAAGTGGATCATATAGTTCTACTGTAGCGAGAACGCCTTGACCAATTCTGTGTTTATTTGAAGGATACGGAAAAACTACTGTTCAAGTTTTATAGATTATTCAGAATTCTCGTAAGTAAATATTATAATAAATCATGTTATTGGTTTTACGTTCCACTAACTTCTTTTACGGGTTTTTAAGAAGGCGAGGTGCCGGAATTGTGTCCCGTCGAAGTTATTTTTACTATCAATAAATCTACTTATACGAGACCGGCGTATTTCAGCACCTCTAAATATAATCGGGCTAAGCCAGAATCGAAACTGACAACATGAGCTCAGAAGGTCTGTGCTACTCATTCCAGCAATAGTATTATAGGGCCCAGGTTCACCCATTCAGATGTTATACATGTTCCATAACTTAACGTCTCATTCATAATCTTCAGGACTCACCGCTTTGAGTACCTTGGATCTGCCGTCACTAACATCGGCGACTACGAAGGCGCGTCACGTTGGCGAGGTATTCGACGACAAAGCTTATTCGCATATCGAAAGAACACCTACAACTTCTATAAACTAATTACTTCAATAACGAAGCTTATGCTGCTCACCTTTCCCATTGCCACCCACGCAGCAAAAACTTGGAATGCCGCAGGATCAACTCTTCGGAAGTGCGGTGTAACAGAAGATGTTATAACTACTTTGGACGGCACACGGAAATAACGAGTTGATCCTGAAGCATCTAGGTGTCCAAATAAGTTTTAATCATTTGTCATCCACCAACAGCTCAGGTACAATTTTCACTTTGCGGGAAAACGAAAAGAACTCGAGAAGACGATCACTGAAGGGAAAGCCACTGGACGTGCTCCATTGAGGTGGGTGGATCATCTCAAGAGCCTGACTGGAGAGGAACTGCAACAAGCAATTCTTGATGTCCAAGATAGAGACACCTGGAGACAGGTCGTCACGGGGCTTGCTACACTATGCCATTGTAGCCTTAACGGAAGGTTAGAATAGGAGAAAGTGATCACCAAGAAACAAGTGACCATAGAGCCATTTTACTTTATTTCATCCATTGAATAGTGTGTTTCATCTTTTTTGTTTCATAAACTGTATATTAGATATCTCCATTGTTTTTGTGTGCTCAGTAATCAGATTATCTATAATCAAAAGCAAGTGTCCTGGTGTGGGTGAGGTAATATCTGCTGTCGATACTGGATTCCGTATAATCGTGCAATTATTGAAATTTAATTTATATTTATTCGAAGGATGTATCTTCCAGGCACCCAATTTACTTTGTACGGTGACTGGAGATATAGTATAAATGAAAGGAAGGGCCATAGAGTGTTGAAAAAATGAAATACATCTCAGCCTGCTGGCCTATTAAAATTGGGATAGGATAAGAACAAATTTTCACTGAGGAGAGGAGTTTGGCACAAAGGGAACCATATCCAACCGGTGCCGCGAAGCTATCTTACAAGATGTGACAAATAACTTGGGTGAGGGTGGAATAGATAGCTGTTGACACGTGATCCCGAAAACAAGATCAACGTTACCTGATAAGTTCGCTTTATAGTTATATCTCCATTATGGCTGAAGGTATCATTCCTTGTGCTGAAAACATTGCCTAGCTCTAAGTCTGTTGCCTAATTACACTAGTGTCCAAAAGTTATGAGTAAACAGGGCAATAGGAAATAGACCGCAAATAGCACGACATATGCACCTACCAACCTTACGTGTTCGCTCTCTATAGGAAAGGAGTGTTCCCTGCTTTGACTAGCTGCGTAACCGCAAGCTAAACACAGCCAGTGCCTGCGCCCCATATTCCCTCAGTCGTGTTCGACCTATTATAGTGTGCGGAGTGTAGCCTCGTGATGAACGTGACAACATAATGGCACGACGACGTAATTTCTACCCCGTTTTGCAGGGTAGAATACTCGGCCGCCTGGAAGCAGGCCAGACACAGACCGAAGTCGCCGTATCCTTGAATGTGCCACAAATTGTCATTTCCAGGTTTTGGGGACGATTTCGAAACACAGGAGATGTTAGTCGTAGGCCAGTACCAGGTCGACCAAGGGTAACCACCCCACAGCAGGACCGATATCTGGCCTTAGCCGCCGACGAAATCGGAGTGTACCTGTGAAACAATTGTGTGCGGAGCTTGCAGCCGTCTCAGGGGTTGCCGTTTTCCGACAAACTGTGTGCAGGAGGCTCAGAATATCAGGGCTGTTTGCCCGACGTCCAGCGGTGTGCGTCCCGCTCACTCCAGCACAGAGACGGGTCTGTTTACTGCGGAGCTCTCATCATCGAAACTGTACGATGAATGAGTGGAGGCATGTGCTCTTCACAGATGAATCCTGCTTCAGTTTTCAGAACGATTCCTGTCGCACATTAATCTGGAGAGAACCGGGTAGCCGATAAAACCACAGGAACATCGTGGAACGAGGCCAGTATGGTGGTGGTAGCGTCATGGTGTGGGGCGGCATCAAGTTGAATGGCCGTACGGACCTGCACATCTTCATGGGTGGTCCGAGGAACACTGTTAACGCTCGGAGATACAGGGATGAGGTACTGAGACCACATGTTCGACTCTTCAGAGGTGCGGTTAGTCCAGACTTCCTCTTAATGGACGATAATGCCTGACCGCACTGCGCTGCTCTGGTGGATGAATTTATGGCTGGGGAAGACATTCTATCGCATGGACTGGCCAGCGAGTTCTGCGGATCTGAATCCCATATAACATGTCTGGGATGCATTGGGGAGGCGAATTGCATCCAGTCAGCTTCCACCAAGAAACTTACAAGACTTTCGCATTGCCCTTTCGGAGGAATAGGATCGACTGCCACAAGAGTTCTTGGACCATCTGACAGAGAGCATGCCACGTCGCTGCGAAGCATGTGAGGCCGTTAGGAGTAACCATACAACCTATTAACAGCATATTTTGTTGCGGAAGGCGTTGTCAAGTTTTGTTAGTTGTTGTCAAAGGTGTACCTTATCTATCAGGACCTTCCTGACATTCCTTTTTTTGGACAAGTTGCGTGACATATAGTGTGGGAGTCAGCTTCCGTTTGTTCAGCAATTCGTCTGAGTAGTATAACGCAGGGATTCTGGCGCCTCCTCCGCCGCCCGCCTCCTCCTCCGCCGCCGCCTCCGCCGCCGCCGCCCGCGCGAAATTTGAATTTTGGCGGGAAATTTGAATTTTGGCGCGAGATTTGAATTTGTAAACAAAGCCACGTGCTTTTTGACAGCTGTCATCGACAACAACGCATCGCTAACCTCACTGCTGCCATCTTGACGGGCCTAAACCTCACTAGTGCCAACTTAACCTAACTAGCATGAGGTAAACAAAGCCACGTGTTTTTTGACAGCCACGTGCTTTTTGACAGACAACAACGCATCGCTAACCTCAATACTGCCATCTTGACGGGCCTAAACCTCAGTAGTGCCAACTTAACCTCACTAGCATGAGGTAAACAAAGCCACGTGCTTTTTGACAGCCACGTGCTTTTTGACAGATTTGTAAACAAAGCCACGTGCTTTTTGACAGACAACAACGCATCGCTAACCTCAGTACTGCCATCTTGACGGGCCTAAACCTTAGTGGTACCAACTTAACCTAACTAGCATGACGTAAACAAAGCCACGTGTTTTTTAACAGCCACGTGCTTTTTTGACAGCTGTCATCCGCCATCTTTAAACCACAAAGCACTGTGCTGCCCTCTATATCGCAGTAGCTGCAAAATTCGTCACCTGTCATCGGCAGTGCTGCCATCTTGACGGGTCTAAACCTTAGTGCTACCAACTTAACCTAACTAGCGCGAGGTAAACAAAGCCACGTGCAGCTGTCATCCGCCATCTTTAATATATAGAGCACAGTGCTGCCCTCTTTAGCTACTTACCTTTGAAATGTGGTGGCGGATAATTTGAAAAATGCTTTTTGACAGCAGCCATCTTGCATCGCAAACCTCAGTGCTGCCCTCTTTAGCTAGTTACCTTTGAAATGTGGTGGCAGGCAATTCCACATGACAGCAGTCATCTTTAATCAAGAGAGCACCGTGCTGCCCTCTATGTGGTGGCGGCAAATAGAAAAATTCTACATGCTCTTGTTTGAAAACAAACTCACGTGCTTTTTTGACAGCCGTCATCCACCATCTTTAATCAACAGAGCACAGTGCTGCCCTCTTTAGCGATTCCACATGACAGCAGCCATCTTTAATCAAGAGAGCACTGTGCTGCCATCTTTAGCTAGATACCTTTGAAATGTGGTTGCGGCAAATTGAAAAATTCTACGTGCTCTTGTTTGAAAACAAACTCACGTGCTTTTTTGACAGCTGTCGTGCAGCTGTCATCCGCCATCTTTGAGCATAGTGCTGCCCTCTTTAGCTACTTACCTTTGAAATGTGGTACGTCATCCGCCATCTTGCATCGCAAACCTCAGTGCCGCCCTCTATGTGGTGGCAGACAATTCCACGTGACAGCAGCCATCTTTGAGCACAGCGCTACCCCTCTTTGTGGCGGCGGGAAATTCCACGTGCTTTACAAACCTATATGCTTTTCTGACAGCTGTCATCCGCCATCTTTAATCCAGAGAGAACAGTGCTGCCCTCTATGTGGTGACGGTAAATTCCACGTGCTCTTGTTTGGAAACAAAGCCATGTGCTTTTTTGACAGCTGTCATCCGCCATCTTTAATCACCGTGCTACCCTCTATGTGGTGACGGCAAATTCCACGTGCTCTTGTTTGGAAACAAAGCCATGTGCTTTTTTGACAGCTGTCATCCGCCATCTTTAATCACCGTGCTGCCCTCTATGTGGTGACGGCAAATTCCACGTGCTTTACAAAGCCATGTGCTTTTTTTACAGCTGTCATCCGCCATCTTTAATCACCGTGCTGCCCTCTATGTGGTGACGGCAAATTCCACGTGCTTTACAAACCCATGTGCTTTTCTGGCAGCTGTCATCCGCCATCTTTAAGCTGTAAATCCCCGATTCTCGTGTTAGACGTTGTAAAACAGATTCTTAATCCGAGTTGTCAGGAAGGGCAACCGGTTGAAAACTATAGTGTATGAGGTTAGATACTGCTAGTTTTGCATCAGGAAGGAGAACTCAACAAATTCATGCGATTTAAACACATTTTTATTCCAAGAGAATCGAACCCGAGACTACCGGGTGAGAGGCATGCATGCTAAACTAAACTGTAGGCTATAGATTTGTTCTACAGTCCTTGAAAGTATCAGCACAGTCATTCTGAGCGAGTTGTGTGGAATGCATGTGTTAGCTGAAATTGTACACGTATCTTCCGGCTCGACCTTGAACGAGGACACTGCGTGCTGATAAGCGGCTTGTAACTCGCGAACGTCTTCTTAGCTGAGTAGCATGTAAGCTCTTAAAACACAGTACTAATTAAGGTTGTAAAATATTCTGAAATAGTCCTCCTCTGTAGTGCAGTAGTTAGTGTGATTAGCTGCTACCCTCGGAGGTCCGAGTTCGATTCCCGGCTCTGCCACGGAATGTGTAGCATTTAGCCTATGTAAGTTCCTAACGTAAAATATCATGATTGTACGGAGAGGTTAAAACACACACAGTGCCTACTCCTATCGAAAGAACCTGCACGGTACCGGCATGTATGCTTCTCCTGGTGAAGGAGCCTGCACATGGTTTAACGCCTCCTATCAACAGCCCTTACTTAATGCTGGCTTTTTTGCACACCCCGCCTCACACCATAGTTTTACGACCGGCTGCCCTTCCTGACTAGGACTTTAAATCGCAGTATACGCGATAAATTTGTTGTAGCGGGTTTTATAACTAGATATCCCGGTACTGACACATAGCCTACTCCCACTGAAGAAGCCTGCACAAGGCTTATTGCCTCCATCCGACAAATGAATCACCGTCAAGTCTTGTACTCAAAAAATCATTTTCGAAGGAGTCTGCACAAGGTTTAACGTCCCCATCAACAGCCCTTACTTAATGCTGGCTTTTGCACACCCCGCCTCACACCATAGTTTTATACAACCGGTTGCCCCTCCTGACTAGGATTTTAAATCGATATCCCGACATAGCCTACTCCTACCGAAGAAGCCAGCTTAACACCTCCATCCAACAAATGAATCACCCTCAAACACTCTTCAATCATTCTCGCTACTTCGGAAGATAGCGGGTTCGAACTGGAAGCCGCAAATGCTAGGTGAGTGACCTGCGTGATCGTCATTGCATGATCTAGCCGGATGCCCTTCCCGACGGCATAAGTTGCCAGGATTTGAATCGCGTACCCCGACTAGGAGAAGCCTGCACATAGCTTAACGCCTCCATCCGACAAATGAAACACCCTCAACACTCTTCAATCATTCTCACTACTTCGAGGGATAGCGGGTTCGAACTAGAAGCCGTAAATGCTAGGCGAGGGGCCTGCGCGATCGTCATTACATGATCTAGCTTTAGCTCAATACCTACAGGTAAGGAATACCGCGGATGTACCCTCGAGAAGTCGAGGATCGCGCGCTAACTTTCCAAGGCTCGAACTCTTAAATTCTGACACCTCGGCATCAACAGGAGGTTCGAATGCGTCAGCCTGCAGGTGGGAGCTCTTGTTGCATAAACACTTCGTTCCGACTGTGCCGCAGTTGTCAGCGATTTTTTCACATCCGCTTGGTAACAAGCAGAATATTTAGCCGCTGCAGTCTGCGCGAAGTGCTCACAGTTCTCTGTATGCGTTTATTACGTACACACACATCTCCCGTCTGCAGTGAACATTATTCTTCAGCCTTTATCTTAAGGTAAGGTAGAACTGTTAGTTACTTTTTTTATTTGCAAAGCAACTTCTACGCTAGACATCTACATTCATATATGTTTATTCTTTTTTAGGTACCGTTCGAAAGTACGCAATTTTATTCATCCCAGTAACAGCCTGCAGCACGTGCATTTTTTTTAAAAGGTATGTTTTTGAACTTTGAGTTGTAAAGATAACTAGGTTAGATGATGCACCCTACACTACATTCATATATGTTTCTTCTTTTTTTAGGTACGACCAGAATATTATCATTCGAGTTTCAGGCTTGAACGCACGCATTTTATACATCCGAGTAACAGTTTGCAGCGCGAAGATTTTAAGGTATGTCTGACCTCTATTCGTTGAAACTTGGTTTCTTCTAAAACATCGTAACTTTAGTCTATTGATAAATAGTTGTTCTCTTTAATCCTCACGCTATAGACGAGGTGCGTACATAGCTATGTCTGCCCTCAACAGGCTGAAACTTGGTTTCTTCTAAAACATCATAACTTTAAGCAAATCATAAATAATTGTTCTCTTCAATCCTCATACTATAGACGTGGTATAATTTCAAACACGCACACATAGCTATGTCTGTCCTCAACAGGCTTAAACTTGGTTTCTTCCAAACATCGTAACTTTAGTCTATTGATAAATAGTTGTTCTCTTTAATCCTCATACTATAGACGTGGTATAATTTTAAACACATGCACATAGCTATGTCTGCCCTCAACATTTTGAAACTTGGTTTCTTCTAAAACATCGTAACTTTAAGCAATTGATAAATAGTTGTTCTCTTTAATCCACATACTATAGACGTGGTATAATTTCAAACACATGCACATAGCTATGTCTGCCCTCAACGGGCTGAAACTTGGTTTCTTCCGAACATCGTAACTTTAAGCAACTGATAAATAGTTGTTCTCTTTAATCCACATACTATAGACGAGGTATAATTTCAAACACGCGCACATAGCTATGCCTGTCCTCAACAGGTTGAAACTTGGTTTCTTCCGAACATCGTAACTTTAAGCTAATCATAAATAGTTGTTCTCTTTAATCTACATACTATAGACGGGGTATAATTTCAAACACGCACACGTAGCTATGTCTATCCTCAACAGGTTGAAACTTGGTTTCTTCCGAACATCGTAACTTTAAGCTAATCATAAATATTTGTTCTCTTTAATCCACATACTATAGACATGGTATAATTTCAAACACGCACACATGACGTGGTATAATTTCAAACACGCGCACATAGCTATGCCTGTCCTCAACAGGTTGAAACTTGGTTTCTTCCGAACATCGTAACTTTAAGCTAATCATAAATAGTTGTTCTCTTTAATCCACATACTATAGACGGGGTATAATTTCAAACACGCACACGTAGCTATGTCTGCCCTCAACGGGCTGAAACTTGGTTTCTTCCGAACATCGTAACTTTAAGCTAATCATAAATAGTTTTTCTCTTTAATCCACATACTATAGACGTGGTATAATTTCAAACACGCGCACATAGCTATGTCTGCCCTCAACAGGCTGAAAATTGGTTTCTTCCGAACATCGTAACTTTAAGCTAATCATAAATAGTTGTTCTCTTTAATCCTCATACTATAGACGTGGTATAATTTCAAACACGCGCACATAGCTATGTCTGTCCTCAACGGGTTGAAACTTGGTTTCTTCTGTAACTTTAAGCTAATCATAAATAGTTGTTCTCTTTAATCTACATACTATAGACGAGGTATAATTTCAAACACGCACACGTAGCTATGTCTATCCTCAACAGGCTGAAACTTGGTTTCTTCTAAAACATCGTAACTTTAAGCTATTGATAAATAGTTGTTCTCTTTAATCCTCCTACTATAGACGTGGTATAATTTCAAACACGCACACGTAGCTATGTCTGTCCTCAACAGGCTTAAACTTGGTTTCTTCCGAACATCGTAACTTTAGTCTATTGATAAATAGTTGTTCTCTTTAATCCTCATACTATAGACGTGGTATAATTTCAAACACGCACACATAGCTATGTCTGCCCTCAACAGGTTGAAACTTGGTTTCTTCCGAATATCGTAACTTTAAGCTAATCATAAATAGTTGTTCTCTTTAATCCACATACTATAGACGTGGTATAATTTCAAACACGCACACATGACGTGGTATAATTTCAAACACGCACACGTAGCTATGTCTGTCTTCAACAGGTTGAAACTTGGTTTCTTCTAAAACATCGTAACTTTAAGCTAATCATAAATAGTTGTTCTCTTTAATCCACATACTATAGACGGGGTATAATTTCAAACACGCACACATGACGTGGTATAATTTCAAACACGCGCACATAGCTATGCCTGCCCTCAACAGGCTGAAAATTGATTTCTTCCGAACATCGTAACTTTAAGCTAATCATAAATAGTTGTTCTCTTTAATCCACATACTATAGACGGGGTGTAATTTCAAACACGCACACGTAGCTATGTCTATCCTCAACAGGTTGAAACTTGGTTTCTTCTGTAACTTTAAGCTAATCATAAATAGTTGTTCTCTTTAATCTATATACTATAGACGAGGTATAATTTCAAACACATGCACATAGCTATGTCTGCCCTCAACGGGCTGAAACTTGGTTTCTTCTAAAACATCGTAACTTTAGTCTATTGATAAATAGTTGTTCTCTTCAATCCTCACGCTATAGACGGGGTATAATTTCAAACACGCGCACATAGCTATGTCTGTCCTCAACGGGTTGAAACTTGGTTTCTTCTGTAACTTTAAGCTAATCATAAATAGTTGTTCTCTTTAATCTACATACTATAGACGAGGTATAATTTCAAACACGCACACGTAGCTATGTCTATCCTCAACAGGCTGAAACTTGGTTTCTTCTAAAACATCGTAACTTAGAGTATTGATAAATAGTTGTTCTCTTTAATCCTCACGCTATAGACGTGGTATAATTTCAAACACGTACACATAGCTATGTCTATCCTCAACGGGCTGAAACATGGTTTCTTCTAAAACATCGTAACTTTAGAGTATTGATAAATAGTTGTTCTCTTTCAATCTTTCATGCTGTAGATGAGGTTAATCTTATAATTTCAAACTCACAGCAATGTCTGACCTGTACAGGTTCAAACTTGGTTTCTTCCGAACATAGCAACTTTAGTCTATAGATAAATAGTTATTCTCTTCAATCTTTCACGCTATAGAAGAGGTTAATCTTATAATTTCAAACTCACAGCCATGTCTGACCTCTATAGGTTGAAACTTGCTTTCTTCCGAACATAGCAACTTTAGTCTATAGATAAATAGTTATTCTCTTCAATCTTTCATGCTGTAGAAGAGGTTAATCTTATAATTTCAAACTCATAGCCATGTCTGACCTCTATAGGTTGAAACTTGCTTTCTTCCGAACATCGTAACTCTAGGCTAGCACACTTACCCTTTTATATCCTATTATTACTATGTGTGATGCAAGTGCTAACGCTACATTTATATATTTATTCTTTTTAGAAAAACCACGGAGAAGATTAACCAGCTAGGTCATATTTCAACTCCAACTACCAAGCCGTTAACAAGTCTACCGCTAAATGAGCAATTTAAAGTAATTTCACTACGAAGATTAAAAACGAAATTTGGAGAAAGGATTTTATGTGTCTGCGAAGACATTCAAGTTTTTTTACCTAATAGATTTAGCGTGCTAACTGATTTAGAAATAGAAGAACTAAATCAACGTTCTATTTTCATTATATATCACGGCATAGAGAACAAATCTTGTGTTATTAGTTTTACTGATGCGTAAAAGCATGTACATACAAGAATTACATCGAGAAAGCAAAAGTATGCAAACATCACTACAAGTAAAATCATTCATGATAAAACTAGTACATACAAGATGTGAATAAATACTGTAGAATTGGCATATTCTTTTATTTTAGATTAGGTATTACCTTCTCCTCCTACTCCTTCCTCTCGAAGAAGAAGAATAAGAGCAAGAAAGAAGATGTTGATTAAATTCGTAAGTATGTTATCGTCTAGCACAGTAAGTATGTTGAGAAGAGATTTTTTTCCTAAACTGTGCTTGATTCTAGTCTTGTAATATAGTGTACTACAACATCGCACTATAGTATGTGTATATATGTTTTTTGAACAGTGGTATGTATTCAAGTCTAAACTTGCACACTCTCGCTTTGCGATGCATGTTCGATAAAGATGTACCTTGACAGAGTAAGTAAAGGTAAAGGAAGTTATACACATCAATTAATGTTCTGATCACATGTTAAGGTTAACGACATCGAGTGCAGTGTTCGATTCTAGTCTTGATCACTTATCTAGTGTTTTGAGCACATCAATTAATGTTCTGATTACATGTTAAGGTTAACAACATCGAGTGCAATGTTCGATTCTAGTCTTGCTATGTTTTAATCTCATTTCATATTCTAATCACATGTTGAAGTTAACAACATCGAGTGCAGTGTTTGATTCTAGTCTTGTTATGTTTTACAATCTTGTTTTTTTGCAATGCATGTTCGATAGAGGTGTACCTTGAAAGAGTAGGAAGAGTTCGATTCTAGTCCTGCTATGTTTGAACCTGATTTAATGTTCTAATCACATGTTGAAGTTAACATCAAGTGCAGTGTTCGATTCTAGTCTTGTTATGTTTTACAATCTTGCTTTTGCAATGCACGTTCGATAGAGATGTACCTTCACTGAGCAGGAAGAGCAGCTCAGTAAGTATGTTGAGAAGAGAATTTTTTGTTTTTCTAAACAGTGCTTGATTCTAGTCTCGCAATGCTGTGTTCTGCAACATCGAGCACTAGTATGCAGTTCAAGTTGTAATAAGTTTTGAACAGTAGTATGTGTGTGTTCAAGTCTAAACATGTGTCACTGCGGGTATGCGAGCGGATAACAGCTGACGAAATTGCCCCGCATAGGGCAGCACGGTGCTCTGTTCATTAAAAGATAGCAGATGACAGCTAACGAAATTGCCTGCATGATAGCAGCATAGTGCTCTGTTGGTTAAAGATGGCAGATGACACCTGTCAAAAAGCACATGGCTTTGTTTCCAAACAAGAGCATGTGGAATTTGCCGTCACTACATAGAGGGCAGCACGGTGATTAAAGATGGCGGATGACAGCTGTCAAAAAAGCACATGGCTTTGTTTCCAAACAAGAGAGCGTAAAATTTTTCACCACCACATTTCAAAGGTATCTAGCTAAAGAGGGTAGCACGGTGCTCAAAGATGGCGGATGATAGCTAACAGAACTTTTCAAATTGCCCGCTACTACGTGCTTAAGGTAGTAGCCATAAAGAGGGTAGTACGGTGTTCTGCGGATTAAAGATGACGAAATTACCCGCATGATAGCAGCATGGTGCTCTGTTGATTAAAGATGGTGGATGACAGCTGCCAGAAAAGCACATGGGTTTGTAAAGCACGTGGAATTTGCCGTCACCACATAGAGGGCAGCACGGTGATTAAAGATGGCGGATGACAGCTGCCAGAAAAGCACATGGGTTTGTAAAGCACGTGGAATTTGCCGTCACCACATAGAGGGCAGCACGGTGATTAAAGATGGCGGATGACAGCTGTCAAAAAAGCACATGGCTTTGTAAAGCACGTGGAATTTGCCGTCACCACATAGAGGGCAGCACGGTGATTAAAGATGGTGGATGACAGCTGTCAAAAAAGCACATGGCTTTGTTTCCAAACAAGAGCACGTGGAATTTGCCGTCACCACATAGAGGGTAGCACGGTGATTAAAGATGGCGGATGACAGCTGTCAAAAAAGCACATGGCTTTGTTTCCAAACAAGAGCACGTGGAATTTACCGTCACCACATAGAGGGCAGCACTGTTCTCTCTGGATTAAAGATGGCGGATGACAGCTGTCAGAAAAGCATATAGGTTTGTAAAGCACGTGGAATTTCCCGCCGCCACAAAGAGGGGTAGCGCTGTGCTCAAAGATGGCTGCTGTCACGTGGAATTGTCTGCCACCACATAGAGGGCGGCACTGAGGTTTGCGATGCAAGATGGCGGATGACGTACCACATTTCAAAGGTAAGTAGCTAAAGAGGGCAGCACTATGCTCAAAGATGGCGGATGACAGCTGCACGACAGCTGTCAAAAAAGCACGTGAGTTTGTTTTCAAACAAGAGCACGTAGAATTTTTCAATTTGCCGCCACCACATTTCAAAGGTATCTAGCTAAAGATGGCAGCACAGTGCTCTCTTGATTAAAGATGGCTGCTGTCATGTGGAATCGCTAAAGAGGGCAGCACTGTGCTCTGTTGATTAAAGATGGTGGATGACGGCTGTCAAAAAAGCACGTGAGTTTGCTTTCAAACAAGAGCATGTAGAATTTTTCTATTTGCCGCCACCACATAGAGGGCAGCACGGTGCTCTCTTGATTAAAGATGACTGCTGTCATGTGGAATTGCCTGCCACCACATTTCAAAGGTAACTAGCTAAAGAGGGCAGCACTGAGGTTTGCGATGCAAGATGGCTGCTGTCAAAAAGCATTTTTCAAATTATCCGCCACCACATTTCAAAGGTAAGTAGCTAAAGAGGGCAGCACTGTGCTCTATATATTAAAGATGGCGGATGACAGCTGCACGTGGCTTTGTTTACCTCGCGCTAGTTAGGTTAAGTTGGTAGCACTAAGGTTTAGACCCGTCAAGATGGCAGCACTGCCGATGACAGGTGACGAATTTTGCAGCTACTGCGATATAGAGGGCAGCACAGTGCTTTGTGGTTTAAAGATGGCGGATGACAGCTGTCAAAAAAGCACGTGGCTGTTAAAAAACACGTGGCTTTGTTTACGTCATGCTAGTTAGGTTAAGTTGGTACCACTAAGGTTTAGGCCCGTCAAGATGGCAGTACTGAGGTTAGCGATGCGTTGTTGTCTGACAAAAAGCACGTGGCTTTGTTTACAAATCTGTCAAAAAGCACGTGGCTGTCAAAAAGCACGTGGCTTTGTTTACCTCATGCTAGTGAGGTTAAGTTGGCACTACTGAGGTTTAGGCCCGTCAAGATGACAGTACTGAGGTTAGCGATGCGTTGTTGTCTGTCAAAAAGCACGTGGCTGTCAAAAAACACGTGGCTTTGTTTACCTCACGCTAGTTATGTTAAGTTGGTACTAGTGAGGTTTAGGCCCGTCAAGATGGCAGCAGTGAGGTTAGCGATGCGTTGTTGTCGATGACAGCTGTCAAAAAGCACGTGGCTTTGTTTACAAATTCAAATCTCCCGCCAAAATTCAAATTTCCCGCCAAAATTCAAATTTCCCGCGGGCGGCGGCGGCGGCGGCGGAGGCGGCGGAGGAGGAGGCGTCCGGCGGAGGAGGCGCCAGAATCCCTGCATTATACTACTCGTCTGACATTCCTATCAGGCGGTATGGCCTCGTTTAGTGATTATGCTTAACTTTTGGACACTAGTGTATATTCATACGCAAGGTCTTGTTGTTGGGTACCATTAGAAAACAATTAAGCGGCAGCCGCTTTCAGTCATCAAATATAGTTTAGAGCTCGGTGCGCTATGGCTGTGAGCTAATTATGTTAGTTTTTGTTTGGGTAGCGTGCTCTGTTGTTCTGGGTAATTAACTACCTTTCTTTTGATATTGATCGCGGCAGCTGCTGCCTGACATCGCGGCTCAGGGGATTCTACTTTCAAGACATAGACATTCCATCGTCTTCTCTCACTGACAGTTTTGTGACTCTCTTTTCTTCCTGTCTGGGTGAACTCCTATCATTGCAAAAGTATCGCTCGAGGAGTGATGAAAGGAACATCATAATTTTATGAAGAATACGAATAAATTGCTGAAGGTAAAACAACCCACTGTTATACATTTTAAATATATTTATTATTGTATGTAATTCACCTTAAATTGATCTTGCTATTTAGATAAGACAATTGAGCTCGCATTCTAAATTACTTCTGTTGAACATAAAACAAGAGAAATTCACAATAGGCAGACATGGGAAATTTTAAAATATACCCTCGCACCTCATTTATGAAACAGCCTTCGTTTCAACTGACGTTGATATTGAGATGTTTTCCAATTTCGGTTGTTTCCGTTAATTCGCAAAGTACCAACCACGTGGATGAAAAATTCACTTCAAGTGCGGTATATTAGAGTGAAACGAATTTATCTGTCTCATAGCCTCATTTTTTATGACTCATTCCTTTCCCTTTTTTCTCTCACCTGTATATTTTCTTTGCTGGTGATTTACCATCACAGCAACTCAGACAGGTGTTTTGGCGACGTTTGGATAGTATAGGGTAGCACTGGGAAGGAAGCGACTGTGACGTTATTAAGGTACAGTCCCAGTATTGGCCTGGCGTGAAAATAGGAAACCATGGAAAAATACCTTAAGGGCTTTCGATGATTGGGTTCGAACTTACCATCACCGAAATGCAGAATAACATGTACACGGACTGAACCGATATTTTAGTCAAATTTCCACTCCAAACTTTTCATTTTCCGAGACTTATAGATGCGTATTTCCCTTATCCCTTAGTTACTGAGTGGTGAAATATGCTCCACTGTAGTACTGGGAAGCTACACCGTGTATCGACTTGAATCTCTAGTCCCAAGGAGCCAATGCTTTACTACCAGGTCTCACCTCACACTCACAGCAAGGTAATGCTAGGATCTAGGTTTAGGAGCACCTACCTCAACCTTCAGCGAAAATCACTATAGGGCCTACAGCAGTTACTCTCATCTTCATAATATGAAAGATTATGTTCAGTCGTAAAGATTGTAAGAATAATAATTGCACATGCATGCCATCACTGGGCTGACGAGAAGTGTATGGTGCGGGAGACATTGAAATCAGTCATGACAGTCAAGGGTGAATAGTCATATTTTACACACATACACTTTTGAGGGTAGTGTGGGTATGTTTCTTTCTTTTCTTTCTCTTAACTTTAATGCGCGCACTTAAGGCTTTGATAAGGAGACGGCCGGGCTGAGTGGCTCAGACGGTTAAGGCGCTGGCTTTCTGACCCCAACTTGGTAGGTTCGATCCTGGCTCTTTCCGGTGGTATTTTAAGGTGCTCAAATACGTCAGCCTCGTGTCGGTAGATTTACTGGCACGTGAAAGAACTCCTGCGGGACTAAATTCCTGCACCTCGGCGTCTCCGAAAACCGTAAAAGGGTAGTTAGTGGGACGTAAAAGAAATAACATTATTATTATAAGGAGACATGCAGTCCCTTAAGTGTGGCCTGTATCCAGTAATCGGGAGTTAGTAGGTTCGAACCCCATTGTCGGCAGCTCTGAAGATTGTTTTCTGTGTTTCCCCATTTCATACCAGGCAAATGCTGGGGCTGAATCTTAATCAGGTCCACGGCCGCTTCCTTCCCAATCCTAGCACCTTCCTTTCCCATCGTCACCATAAAACCTGTCTATGTCGGTGTGACGTAAAGCCAATTGTAAAAAATATTATAAGGAGACAATGCACCTTATTTTCAGTTCATAATTCTTCCTGTCCGGAAAGGAATCCCTGAAGAATGAAGATAAACCAAACCCTTTATATAAAAACAACGATGAGACCCTGCGAATGTGAAGGTCGTCAGCGTTTGGCGCTCGAGGTAATATAAACTGCTTATTGCTTTCTTCCTCGTGCATGGAAGTGTTGACAGCTTTTATTCGCCTTAACACGACTTCCCAGTCAGTGGTGGATGATGAACAATAAAAAGAATATTCTCATTCCAGTGGCAACAAAACGGACGGAATGGTCAGTGTGTGAATTAATGAGGAACCGTGTTGGCCCCAGGAAAAGGAACTGCTAAGTCAGCAGCTGAAAAAGCTGACTGTAGCAGCACTAATGAGGAGATGGAGAGGCCCTTTCATGCTCCAGTTTCCTCCTCTATGAATACGTTATTCATGCAGGCAATATCGTCGCTGATACCTCGAGCGCACTGCAGCAACTAAGTCGTAGGAAATGAAATTATTTCCCGCTATTAATTACGAATACATCATTGCACGTTGGTGGTAAACTCTTCTGAATAGCAGAAGTAATCCAGTTAATTTATTCAACAAATGTTGTTTCCTAGAATTAAATTACACAGGCTGCTTTCCCACAAGATAATGTGAAAAGGAGAATATTTATCCAACTATATTTTTCTCAATATTTGAAGGAATGAAACATTCACATTTTCAAATACGTTTATCTTGAATAAAGGCTACGTTCTGCAAGTACTTGACATTACTTTCACTTACCTACCATTTCCTTACTAACACAATGTCCGGCTCCATGGCTAAATCGGTAGCATTCTGGCGTTTGGTCCAAGAAGTTCCGATTCCCGGTCGGGTCTGGTTAATGCCTATGTCTCTGGACTGGGTGTTAGTGACCTTTCCAGCATTAGATTTCGTCTTAAATAGGGTCCCATCCTCAAGGAGGCGGAGTTCGCCTATACGGCGTCAAATCGAAAGACCTTCACCAGACCTCTCCGGAGGTCACACGCCATAGATAGACTAACACAGTCTACTTATCTTCTTTCCCAAACCTGGCAAACTCTGCGAGGTCTAGGAATTCTTACATTTCCCAGCCTTAGCAGACACAGGTTTTCTTCAGGGGTGAGGACTGATAAACTTCCATCTTCAACGAATCGGATGACAGACTGAAAATATCGTTAGTTCACTCCTTGAACAACAATCATCATGAACAGCAGCAGCTCACATTGACCGTATGCGCGATCCAGTGTTGAGGATTGAAAACATGAAAGGTAGTATCAGGCAGGACACTACTCGAATGGAACAAGTTAAAGCAGCTTCCTTGGTGGATCAATGGTAGAATGCCCGTCTCATGATCCCAACTTCCTGAGTTCAATACCGGCCTAGACAGAAGACATTCGAAGATATTCGTTATTCACGTTATTGTTGTTAGCCTTTTAAAAACCTTGTGGCGTTCTCAGCGTCACACAACTGTTTACTTAGCCTTAGTCATTATCAACGCTCATAATTTCTGCCCTTGGTTTGTTTTACCCTGTGACTGAATGCTGTGCTGCGGTATGACTGAACAGTACGTACGTGAGACTCGTTGAATCAATCGAAAGCGACTTTCAACCTATTAGGTCGTGTTATGTAAATTTAGTACGTGTTGAAGAGATGTTAAGTACAGAACAAAAATGGCCAACCAGACACCAGTGGGATCCGAACCCACAACCTCCCGATTTCGCGTCGGTTGCTCTACCAATTGAGCTATGGTAGCCTAGGCCATCTTTGTTCTGTTGGAAAGGATCTGAGTCACAGATCTGGCACTACTACCATCACACTGTACATTGCGTTTAAGTTGCCCCACTGCTGTCTGGTTGTCCATTTTTGTTCTGTACTTAACATCTCTTCAACACGTACTAAATGTACGTAACACGACCTAATAGGTTGAAAGTCGGTTTCGATTAAAATGTGGTCGTGAAAATTCAATATTCATCGTTGAATCAAACTACACTCATTATAACAAGATCGTTTAGATACACTCCAATTTTCTGGTTTCCTACTTTCACCGAGCTCGATAGCTGCAGTCGTTTAAGTGCGGCCAGTATCCAGTAATCGGGAGATAGTGGCTTCGAGCCCCACTGTCGGCAGCCCTGAAGATGGTTTTCCGTGGATTCCCATTTTAACATTAGGAAATGCCGGGTATGTACCTTAATTAAGGCCACGGCCGCTTCCTTCCCCTTCCTAGGCCTTTCGTATCCCATCGTCGCTATAAGACCTTTCTGTGTCGGTGCGACGTAAAGCAAATAGCGGTTTCCTACTTTCAGTCACATAGCTTACATTTCTACGACGAAGAAGCATGCTTGTTCATGAGTATAAAAGTAACCTATACGTAACACGTCGACGGATGCAGAGTAGGTTTTGGCGTCCAGTGGCCATGGCTGGTCCGTGGCCCGACAGCTTTTCATTCCAACGGACTAACCGAGCAAAGGACGGTCGTGGCTCGACAGCTCTGCATTCGGGAGCCATGTGCTGGTCCCTATCATTGGCTGTCCTGAGAATAGTTTTCCGCGGTTTTCCATGGTTTTCCATTCTCCTGCACTGAGTCCCGGGACAATTCCTCGTACAGACCCTGGCCTCCAACCCTTATACATTCGCCACACATCTCCTTCGCCACCATTGGTGAGGAATGAAAGCAATTTATTAGTAGTAACTGTAACAACACCGCACTCCGTATTCACGATGACATTACTTCTGCCAAACAGAAACAGTCTCTGTTCCCGTCACCCTCCACTCAGAACTGCAAGTGAGCTGATTGAAACGGATTTAATGCTAGCGACGACGATGGCAAACCATTTCTTCACCTGAACACCTTAAATAGCCCCACGTTACGAGCAAATCATCAGGATTTTATTTAATTCGTAGAACTGGGTCTGCTCTTAATTGAATAAGGACCAGCTGTGGTAAGCGTGCTGATTCGTTGCATAAATGAAGCAGAATATCCTCTCAAATCTGCGATTGTGATCTAGAAAAACAAACAGTCCATTCTATGGTTCGAGAATGTCCCCTCAGATCCTTTTCTGTGACCCAGCTTCTGATAGCAAATACAGGAAAAGTAGGCCACATTCAAAATCTAGACATTACGCTTTTGTCAAGTCCAATTGCCAGTAGTCTCCCATGATCTACCCAACAAATGCCTTAGATAGGTCTATCGCGATACAGTCCATTTGACCTCCCGAATCCAGGATATCTGCTATATCTTGCTGGAATCCTACAAGTTGAGCTTTAGTGGAATAACCTTTGCTAAACCCAGACTGCCTTCTATCAAACCAGTTATTAATTTCGCAAACATGTCTTATATAATCAGAAAGAATGCTTTCCCAAAGCTTACATGCAATGCATGTCAAACTGACTGGCCTGTAATAATTTTTTATGTATATCACCCTTTATTTTACACAGGGGCTAATATTGCAACTCTCCATTCATTTGGTATATCTCCTCCATGCAAAAAATAATCAAATAAGTACTTTAGATATGGTACTATATTTCAACCCATTGTATTTAGTATATCTCCCAGAACCTTATCAATTCCAGCTGCTTTTCTAGTTTTCAACTTTTGTATCTCACTGCAAATTTCATTGCTGTCATAGGTAAATTTAAATACTTCTTTAGTATTAGTCACCTCCTTTATCTGGACCAACAATCTTTACATACAACTGACTGAATATGTCTGCCTTTTGAAGATCCTCGCATACACACTCCCCTTGTTCATTAATGATACCTGGAATGTCTTTGGAACCTGCTTTTGCCTTAAAGTACCTATACTTACTCTTCCATGTTTCATTAAAATTTGCATGACCGCCAGTTATGCTTGCCATAATGTTATCCTTAGCTGACTTCTTTGCTAGATTCAATTTCCTAGTAAGTTCCTTCAATTTCTCCTTACTTCCACAGCCATTTCTTACTATATTTCGTTTCAGCCTGCACCTCCTTCTTAGCCTCTTTAATTCTCTGTCATAATATAGTGTATCCTTACCATTCCTTACCACCTTTAAAGGTACAAACCTATTTTTAAATTTCTCAGCAATTATTTTAAACCCATCCCAGAGTCTGTTTACATTTTTATTTACCGTCTTACACTTATCATAGTGACTTTTTAATAAATAAATTCAATAAATTTCCAATTTATTTGCAATCATTTAAGAAAGGGCTAGGTAAACAACAGATAGGGAATCTGCCACCTGGGAGACTGCCCAAAATGCAGATGATCGGTAGTGATTGATTGATGTTGATTGATTGACCCTCTGACCACTTCCACTAGGGAAATGGAATGTAATTAATTTAAAAAAAAGTTAATAATTACTGCCTTATTTCACTTCCGTTAGATGTTTTCTTTTCTTTATACAGCAAGAATGTAACTTTATTTTAAACATCTGTACTATAAGTTTAAAAATCCTTTTTTCTGCTTATCTTATGTTAATGCTGTATTTTCTAGTTCAATTGTTGTGACGTGATAGTATTTGTGGCCACACGCTAAATAAATAAATCGTCCAGAAAATAAGCATTAGCACAATAGGACCATGGAAACTAGAAAGCTGGACTTCTGCATGGTACCACCCGTCTGTAACCCTGTAGTTGAGCCCAGGCGATGATAATGATATAGTAATTTAGGGATATCTCGACACGCAAAGCAAAAATCTGTAATTTTGATCATGCTCTATTTGTAAAATATTTCAATTATTTCCCAGGTGATTTTGTACACAGTTAGTTAATGTTTTCTATTATTTATGTAAAAAATAACATTTCATAACATGTTAAATTATCAAATAAATAAAGGATGCAATAATGTCCGCTTCTCCCGCACTTAGGGAGAACCTGACACTACGTAGGACCTCCGAATAGTTACGCAACTATTGTACACAGTGGGTACATATAAACTGCTCATCGTTTCCATTTTCCACACACATCTCGTGGAACCATTTCCTGCATTCCCCACCACATTGGATCCATTCCTCATTACGGCTGTCGTCACATATTGCGCAGTAATTCTCAGAGCAAAGAAGAGTGCTTGAGAAACTTGCTTCCCCGCTGCGCACGCCGAGTTCTCGTTATTGTCCCTCGATTTGAAGGATTCTTTTCATTTTCGCGTTTCCTATTCTTTAAATTTTTGCCCGATAATCTCGTGAAGTCACCGTGGTGGATGGGGAGAAGCAACACATCTCTATTCATACAGCTGATGCCTTATAAAGTACATCCGGATCTTTGCAGTGCGTTGAGTGTCCGATTATGAACCGAATCGTGCCCCGAGGTTTGTAACGGTTTAGGTGATCAAGGAATGATGAAAATACCTCAGTGGTCATATACTCTGATTCGGACATTTTAACAACTGATCCACTGGGCATTCCTTTTGAGTGCATCTTTGCCTTACCCCTTTTATTATAACAACGGGTGGGATAGCATATCCAATAGCATTACCACACACCATTAATGTTGCCGTAGATCCCTTTTCTGCCGTGGTGCTGTGAAACAAGTGTTTCTTTCCTTTTTCACTGATAATCTTCCCTGCCTTAAATATGAGCTGAACACCAGTTTCATTGACATTGAAAATATTACCAGGCTCTTGAAACACCCAGTCATTTCCAACCATTGCCTTTTGTTTTTTAAATATGCTTCTTAACACCATTCCTCTGAGTGAACCTAAAAGTCAGTTCTCGTAAGTCGGTCACTGTTCGCCCAAACCCTTTAGAATCGAGATGAAAAGGATGGTTGACTAACTGGTCCTCAATAGCTTTGTCAATTGTTGCACCTTTTTCCAGTTTACTATTGGTAGATATACCAGATAGTATTCTGGATCTGAGTGTATTCCTTGAAATACTGAAATACTTTGCAGCTGTTGCTAAAGTAGTTCCATTTTCCTTCACGTCCTTAATAGCAGCAGCCATATCTTCTGCATTCCATCGTCCAAGCAGACCTTCATACACATATTTCCGTGGCATCCTCCACCTATAACCATTCGGATGCAAAACTATTAATGCGAAACTTCTACTTTATCATCATTCTCCGTAGTATTAACGCACCATTAAACCATGTCCCCAAAAATGTATCCCGGTTTAGAGATTCAGGAAGATCTCGACACTGTCGAGATCTCCCAGCTTGTCGTGTCTAGATCTCCCCGAGTTTCAATGGCAGGCAAGAGGTCGCGACACTCACCAAGCTGAAGGTTTGGCGATTTGGAAATGACATCACCGCTTCACCGAAACTTGCTTAATGCTCTTAACCTAAAACATTATCTTAAAAGTATCGCATATCCACCTATTTCGTTACTCAACCTACTCATCATATTATAGCAAGTTACTTTTAAATCATATGTCACTTAATTACTCACCTTCAATTGTTCATATGCCCTGTATTTATAGTGATAATCTTCAGCTAACAGGATGACCATGAGCACAAAACCATACGGCTCCAGTAAATGTAGTTGCAAGTTTGACCTGTGCAGTACTGTAGTTACCAGAGGCGCTAAGCTTAAAAGTGTCGAGTTCTCCCTCATGTCGGGAACTCCCTAAATTACCTTAATAATAATAATAATAATAATAATAATAATAATAATAATAATAACAATAATAAACACGATATCACTCCGCTCCGGCCATCTTCAGCTCAAATTCCACATTAAACAACCGAAATATAAACCTCGATGGGACATCATGACTAACATTTTGGTACTTGCGATCAGTAGTGTTTCAAATTGGACGAGATTCATATGATAGTCTGTAGCGATGCCGTAGCTTCGATAAGTCAGATAAGTTGAAACAGAATCGAGAGGTTCTTCGCATAGGGATCGAAATCTCCTATAGGCTCGTGTTTTAAGACATGGCAAGGTGCCTGAGGGCGTTGTATCTTTCTACTGTAGGCTAATGAATAGCTAGCTGAATTATATAGCTGAGGTTCTCCTACGTTAAAGGTAGGTTTCGCCTATTACTGCAAATAATCCTTCTTGATCAATGGAGAGGACGTTTTATAATCAATCAGAACATACAAAAACCGTTAAATGCTGCGCAGGCAATTTCACAAATCGTCTCTATAAGATTAGCAGTAATAAGTCTACTCGTGTTGTAGTCACTTCACGTTATGTACCATTATGTTAAAGTATTAAGATGGATGAATGGAAACCACGAATGAAGAGATACAAAATCGAATTCGTGAAAGGAGAATGATTTGGAAAAATTTGACCAGAAGAAGAGATAAAATGATAGGACACATCTTACAACACCCAGGACTTGTTCAGTTGGCTTTTGAGGGAACTGTAGGCGGTAAGAACGGTAAGAATATGAAAGACAGATTAGATGTAGGATGTAGCCGTTACTTAAAAATGGAGAGGGTGACTCAGGAGAGGGTGGCACGGACAGACGTGTCAAATTAGACTATGGACTGCTGACCCAAACAACAACAACAACAGCAACAGCAACAACATCAACATCAACATCTTTTACACTTAACGAGTAGCAACAACAGGATGGATTTATTTATATTGAAATCACTATTCACCATTATATAAAACCCTCTGTAATCACCAGAGCTCCAGTGCAGAAATACAATCGAGTTTTAGTGTTACATTGTTGTTCGGCAAATCGTTATTACTGAGACTTTGACCTGGTGGCAGATAGACAAGGTTCCTGCCCTCCACATCTTCTCTGCCCGACTTCACTTTGTTAACTGTTATTCTTATCCAGATCGCCGGTGTTACATTTGGTCTTTCATTTTTATGCCTTCTATGAGTCTTATCATCTTAATGCAATCCCGTATTTCCTTGATGGTTAATCTTTACGAGTTGCTCCGCCTTGAAACAGAGCAATCGTCGACACCAGCACTCCGTGTCCGAGGCTGAGCCTATTCAATTGTATACATTTCGACTGGGGTCGGTGAAGGTGCCGATATTGCTGTTAAAGAGAATATATAACAAGTTTATCGTCCCACCTAATTATTTAGCGAATGGAATGAGACACAGTAAGTGTACCTGAACAAAGAAAGAAAACAAGAAACATACAATATGTTACATTATACGCACACTTTTTAGTGAGAGATTTTAGTTCTGGGTTGAGGAGTAAGGAGGGAGCACTGCCTGTTCCGGTAATACTGCCAATTTAATGGAAATGAAATTTTAATTGAATCGATAATGTGATCGATCGATATGAATTTTCTAAATCTTTATTATCTTAAGCCAACTAATATGTCACACACATTATATAACATTTCTCGATGCGAATCTTGTTCCTATCATGAATTCTATAGTTTGGCTTTCTGTGTAAAAACAACAGTACGAGTACGTAAAGTGTACGCCAGATGTCGCACAGCGATGATAAGCGATTCTTAGTTTGTGTTTCAAAGGTTGCCAGTACGAATTTCGAAAATAACCAAGGTTGACCGATTCAGCACTAGGGTGTCTATCTCACTAAAAAGTGTGCGTAAAATACATGATATTCCTCGGGGAATGGAAGATATAGAGAGAGAGGTCCGACCGTGGGCAATTGAAAGACTGTGCGTCTAGGTAGAGAGGGAAGGACTGTCCTGCTGGGTATGGGTAATCGGGACAGCGTCTCGCGGTGCGAGTCTGACTGCGAATAAAATGAAAGACACGTTGGATATATATTCAATATCATTTTCTTTACAAGTTGCGAATGCAGTAACAGACAAACGATATCGTAGTGGGCAAGATGTTCCTAAGGAATGGAAGGTCTATGGTACAGTAGTGTAACACTGGTGACTAATAAATATGACCAGGGCATTCACGAACAGTAACACTCTGTATCGTTCCGTAATATTGTTCGCGTAAATTTTGTAAGTCATTTAGTTATATGCCTTTCCTGGGAGGACATAGTATTTACAGTGCACTATGTCTTCTGGTATAGGCTAGAGCAATTTTGTTACTTTCATAGATCTGTCTCTGTCTTATCCTTGGCTTTGACAATATGAGAGTGACTGAGGTATGAACGATGTTAGTAATGCCAATTCCTTATCAAGCCAGTCCCTGCTATGAATGGTGTGAAAATGTTGATCATAGGGTCGGTTGATGCATTTCAGTGGGCTTGGCAGACTGATATGTAATAGCAACTGTGGCTCGGCGAGGAAAGCAACGGGAAACTAGCTCACTCCTCATTTCCCTAGTACGCCTCTTCAGTGATGCCTAGGCCATCTATGACAGCTGATGGCAGAGCTGTTGAGGATCCCACCAGTGGAAACGCTGACGGACTGAACATACATACATACATCCAGTTATAATTTGTGAAGTTGAAGTCTGAGAATAGTTATGATGGCTAAGCGCATGTTCGATTCGAATTCCTCTTCCCAGTGTTAAAAATAGGGCAATGTTTCAAAATATGTGGTAATTTTTGAAATTTTGAACACACTGTAATTTTTGACCTAATATTATCCTGAGTCAATAGCATTGGTACAGGCATGAACATAAATGGTGACTCGAAATAAACAATCAACACTACCCCACTCCAGTTCTGAAAAGGAGGGAAGGAACTGAAAGGGTAGTGCTGAAGGCACAGCGTGTGTATTGTTATAGAGTACATCCACCAGTCTTTTAATCACAAGAACGTCTTATAGCGGGCTGCCAACGTGCAGTTATGCGTTAAGCGAGGAGATAACGCAATGCTTTGTTTGTGTCGGGACACGATTTCTGTGCACGCGTGTACCAATTTTCTGGGCGTAAGTTCCTCTACTCAATGATACACACATGATGGGTCGGAATATATATTCAGAAGTCGATCCAAGGTAAATTAAAGAATTCTCACACGTTCACCCCGTATAACTTTATCCCTGAGCGTCGTAGAGCAACGGCTGTGGTACCTTCATCTAGAACTGAGAGAGGGATTTCTACTGGTGCCACCCCGCATGATAGGTGGGAATTGATACGCGGACGGTGAAATTGCTAATTATTTAACAATAAGTCGCACTTCAAATTTAGGGCCACTGCCTTATCCGTCATTGTTTCCGGATTCCAATTAGTCTGCTTTTTACAAGTAAGAGTTATAATCCGTGTTCCGACACACTTTAAAACTTAAAATTTACTGTAACCAAAAACGTGCAATCATTGGTTAATTCTTCGCATTTGCCGATGATCGAATCACCTGACACCGTAAAAGAAGCGAAATTGTAACAGCGAGAACTACATTTCAAAAGACGAGTATTGTAGAGGGCTATGATATACCATATTACCTCACGTGATAACTGTGACCTGTGAGTGAGAGAATAATTCGAGCAGGGGAGAGACAAAATGAGAAGGGTTTCAAGTTACAGATACGTGACTTTCTTTATCCGTTGATGAGCAACTTACCTCTGAGAACGTGAAACTAGGACGGGCTTCACGGAAATAGCCCACGCTATATCAGGATTTAAATGCTGAGCACGAACAAACTTGGAAGAAAGCGAAAGGAAAAAAGAACATAGAAATGTTGTTTTCTAATTCAAAAACGATTACTACTCATGTAAACAATATAAAGAATGGTGCATATTATCTGGAGTCATTCTGAACTTCGCTATCTGATGTCTGATCTTGCGAACTGTTCTTTCTCACCTCGACCCGTCATGTTTTTTAAGCATGAGAGCTTAATATTTCACGGATGATGTCCAATTGAAAAATAAGTCCAAAGTTATTGTTAACATGAGTTCGTAACTCACAGCGTTTCTCCAAAGATCTGCGTTCAGGTCCATTATTGATCATCACTGTCATAGTGGACGTAAGACTCTTGAAAATGCATTCAGTAGTTCTTCATTGATGGTCGTTGTCAGATTTGATCATGAACCCTTGAAAATGCATTCAGCGGCCATATACTGATCTTCTCTGTCCTAGTTAACCGAGAACCATTGAAAATGCGTTTCACAGTCCACTACGTATGTCCACTCTCATCGAAGAGCCATGACCTACGATAGAGCGTTGGGCAATCCATCACTTACATTCGCTCTCATAGTTGACCGAGAATCCTAAAAAATACCGAGCATGTGGTTGTGTCGTTAGTGTCGCCCAGCTGTAAGCTTGCATTCGGGAGATAGTAGGTTCGAACCCCACTGTTGGCAGTCGTGAGAATAGTTTACCGTGGTTTCCCATTTTCGCACCATTCAAGTGCTGGGGCTGTTCCTTAATTAAGGCCACGGCCGTTTCCTTCCCACTCCTAGCCCTTTCCTAACCTATCGTCGCCAGATTGTAAAAAAGTACCCCTAAAATGCGTCCAGGTGTACGCCGTCGACCGTCGCTGTCCCAGGTGAAAAAGGACTCTTGAAAATTCTTTCAGCAATCCACCACTGGATTTTTCTATTATCCGAGTTTCAAGACTCTTTGAGGTTTTCGGCAGTCCTCTGTTAATCCACCGTCATATCTGAATGATGACTTCTGAAAGTGCTCTACTGACTTTTGCAGATATCACAAACTAAGGTGCTTTGAAAATGTCTAATACGATTTTCAGTGAAACGTCGGGTGCTACAAGCTACATTCGGCCACATTCATATGAAATTTCCACCTTTTGTTTATGTTGGTTTGAACGTTGATGAAGAGGAAGAGCTCCTCTCTTCATATCCCATGCGCGAGATAAATTACCTCTGTGTGTGTCATTGACAGCTGCAGTTCTCCCTTTCAATTCTTTTGTTTCTTCGACGTACATAACCCAGTTATAGAACTGTGTGAATATAAAGGTTTTGAGGCAAACATGGACATTGGTAATTACACTCAATGCATGTATTGTTATTGATCTCAACATTGTAAAAGTTCAATGATAAATGATACGGTGTAAATTTGTATGCCAAAAGGTTGTAATATAATTTACGATGAAATACAAATATTTTTATTAATATTGTTTTAAAATATTTCATTTCATATTGAGAGATTAATAATGGAGTAAATATAACCAGTATAATTTTATGATTTAGTAATCCCTTTGTTTCAGGTACGTCTGTGTCGGTGAACACATATCGGACCAGAGCTGCAGTACTAGCAGGTGCGCTATATATGAGCCCTTTTTTGTACAAACTGTTTTATTTTGAAGGGACACTGATTATTGAATGACCGTGTGACCGATTTATCCTTGATCAACGTTGAGTACAAACCACTTCGTCATCGTCCTTGGTTTCAGTAACGTCTTAATCTTAGTTTATACTCGTAGTTACTAAGGAAATAGGCTGATCGCCTCTCTCATTTCTATTTAGTATGAGTACTAGCTCCAGTAAACTGCATGCTTTGCCCCGATGTCGCTGATCACGACACGTGTATGGCAACTAACGGGGCCTTATTTGAGTCTGATATTACCTCCAGTAACTTGTGCCACGTCAACCTCTGTGGTGTAGTGGTTAGTGTGATTAGTTGCCAACCCCGGAGGGCCGGGTTCGATTCCCGGCTCTACCACAAAATTAGAAAAGAGGTACGAGGGCTGTAATGAGGTCCACTCAACCTCGGGAGGTCAAAGAAGTAGAGGTGGATTCAGTTCCCACCTCAGCCATCCTGGAAGTGGTTCTCCGTGGTTCCCACTTCTCTTCCAGGAAAATGCTGGGATGGTACCTAACTTAAGGCCACGGCCGCTTACTTCCCTCTTCCTTGTCTATCCCTTACAATCTTCCCATCCCCCCACAAGGCCCCTGTTCAGCATAGCAGGTGAGGCCGCCTGGGCGAGGTACTGGTTATTCTCCCCAGTTGTATCCCCCGACCCAATGTCTCACACTCCAGAATACTGCCTTTGAGGCGTTAAAGGTGAGATCCCTCGCTGAGTCAGAGGAAAAAACCAACCCTGTAGGGTAAACAGATTAAGAAAGGGGAAAGTAACAAAGAAAGAACTTGTGCCACAATCCAATCTTTCGAATTTTATACCTGCACTCACTTTGCTAACTTTTACTCCGTTATAGCTCCAGTGGTATTTTGGACGTCTTAGGGAGTCTTCGTATAACCACCTTCCCTTCAGCCAATTCTTCAAGGAATCGAAACTATTCTTCTATTATCAACAATCAGCGTTAATATTTACCGATCATCCCATTGAATTGCCGTTATAAACAACAATCACACCTTAATTTTGTCTATGTGGGCATTAGAGGATGATCCATCTGTGGATCAATCAATCACCAGCCGCCACTGATCTGCCTTTAAATCTGTCAGGGGTAAAGCTACTTAGAAGGGCAAAAGACAGCTGAGAAATACATTCTTAGATATGGCTGTGCAATGTTTATTTGAGGAGTCTGTTCGTCCACATCCATTACAATTGTTGAATATTATCGATTTCCATGAGCAATCCAGACCAGAAAGATGTGATTTCTAAGTTGTACGTTCCATGTGCCTTTTATTTTATGTTCCTTGCGCATTTTCCACAAATTTCTTAAGGTGGAAATAGCACCTTATGGACAGACACTCCTCATTTATTATTCACGGTTTATTGACCTGTTTCTTGAGCTAAATAGTGAATTATATTTCTGTAAATAACCACAACGTCGTAATAGCCGGTGTGGTGTAGTAGCATTATCGCACGTGATTTCCCATTATTTCGAAATATTTAAGTTTTAGTCTAATCACCATATCACCCTCTAGTACTAGTAAGAGTTTAAGAGCAAGTTGTCTTCTTCCCCAGTCATCTAATAATCATATCGCCGGGCTGAGTGGCTCAGACGGTTAAGGCGCTGGCCTTCTAACCCCAACTTGGCAGGTTCGATCCTGGCTCAGTCCGGTGGTATTTGAAGGTGCTCAAGTACGACAGCCCCGTGTCGGTAGATTTACTGGCACGTAAAAGAACTCCTCCGGGACTAAATTCCGGCACCTCAGCGTCACCGAAGATCTTAAAAATGTAGTTAGTGGGGCGTAAAACAATTATTATAAAAAAATCGTATCACTTAAAGCAATATTACTCGTTTAGTATTTTGTATCTTCAGTTTTCCTTACATGCTCATGCCAGGAACCATTGTTTTCCCACATTTTTTAAAAGTTGTATGTGCTAAGTATGACACGTTTTGTGGGTTAACTGATCCGATCCAGGAAAGTGCATTAATCTATTACGTCTGAATCAAGGTAGATAGAGTATATTAGGTAGGCCATTCCCGCTCACAGTGCTCTCATTGGTTGATCGCGCGTGACGTAGCCGGGAGGGCTAGAAGCGCGCGCCTGCATTGCTTGCATGCAGCATAAACATCGATAATTAGGTAAAATAAGTTCAATTTCTTATAAATAATCAAAAGGTTTGCATTTTTATAATAAAGTGGTACTTTACATACCACCTGCAATCAGTGATATAATACTGTTGATAGAAAAATAGAAGAAACTCTGAGTAATTACATCTTAAAAGCCGGCTGTAAGAACAATACATACATAGAAACACTGGAATAGTTATTGGTTTAATTGTATTTAAAACTCACGTTTTGATGACTGAGGAAGTTGTTGAAGCTGAAGCTGCCCACAGTCGACTCTTTTTCGCTGAATACTTCTTCATAGCATCTATATAATGTTTTTTGTTGAAGTGACGTATTCTAATAACAGTCCTAGTTCTGACGTACAGTGATATAATCAGGGAACGGATTTATATGTAAATACATATTTCTTTAGGAAGCTAAAATTAATTATATTTTGCATTATCTTTACGAATCATGACGTGTGGAGTTGAAATATGGAGTATTCATTTTCCATATTTTTCCATATTTTGGAGTTTAGCACATATGTTCCATATTCTTCGTCATTAAAATCAATATAGTCCATATTTCGACAAAAAAGTAGTCCTCTCAATACTGGAGAAATAAATTAAAAATCTATATTCGAAAAATTAATATTTTAACTGGTGTGCAGGTCATTATCACGCCTGTCTACGTCTGGGCTGATAAAATAAGCTGATAAGTGGTGCGAAGAAAGAGAGGTGTTGAGCCCGGAAGTGGTGGAGATCAGCCGGTCAGTATCGTGACTACCTGAATTACACTTACAGCACTGATAAGCTGCATTACATAACATCAACTGTGTCTGTGACGTAATTTTGTAACTAGGGAAATCTCATTCATCGACGATGTGCTAGTGGTTTCCGGATTAGTTCGTAATTCTGGCATTCCCTTTGATTGCTTCATAACTCCATCTAGTTCACTACCAGTCATTCACAGTTTGAATTAGCAGTGAGACGGATCATAGTGGTATTGTACGTTAAGTGTGTGTAGTTGTATAGTGATATTCATAGAAGACATTAACGTTGTTACAATATGCCTAAAGTAGCTCAGTCAACCAGTTTAAAATTGAAAAGTTACGTTTCAGAATTTAAAGAAGATGGTTTACCAACTGACCGTAAGATATTATTTTGTAATTTGTGTCGTTGTACAGTGACATCTACTCAAAGGTTCCTTGTGCAACAGCACGTTTCAACCAGTAAACACCAGGCTAACAACCAACGAGATTCCAAGCAGAGACAGTTGTTTCCGACACAACCAGCAACTTCCAATGTAACGTCCGAGTTTAACACCGATCTCTGCCGTGCTCTCATCTCTGCTGACATACCTCTCTTCAAACTGAATAATCAGTGCTTCAGGGAATTCCTCGAGAAATGTACTAAACGATCCATCCTGGATGAGTCAACGTTCAGCAAAACGTACTGTTCAGCCATATACGATGAAACTGTTCGGAAGATACGGCAAGAGAATAAAGACGGTCCAATTTTGGTTTCCATTGATGAGACAACAGACAAAGAAGGCAGGCTAACTGGCAACGTAATCATTGGTTTGTTAAGCGAAGATTATTGTAAACGGATTCTCTTACACTGTGATGTTCTAGAAAAGTGCGATAACAAAACTATAGCAAAACTGTTCAATGAGGCTATGGGTATCCCCTGGCCACAGGGCGTTAAGTATAATAAAATGTTACTTTTTATTAGCGATGCCGCACCTTATATGATAAAAGCCGGAGAAGCATTATGTGTTGTATATCCTAAGATGACTCATTTAACATGTGTATCACATGCCTTTCATCGTGTGGCAGAAGTGATAAGAGGCAGTTACCCCAAAGTAGATTTATTGATTTACTCAGTGAAAAATGTTTTTCTCAAAGGTCACAGAAGAGTTTATCTTTTGAAAGAAATGTACCCAGAGATTCCATTGCCGCCTAAGCCGATTCTAACTAGGTGGGGTACGTAGTTGCAAGCGGTTGAATATTATGTTGAATATATAGAAGGTATTAAGAACGTTCTGCATGCCGTGGACTCTGAAGATGCAGCCTCACTTGAAGCCGCGAAAACAGTTGTCTGCGATACAAGTGTGAGAAATAACTTATGTTACATTCAGCATAATTTTTCATGCATCACAAAAACACTGAAAAGGCTCCAAAACTCGCATCTCTCACTTTCTCAAAGTTGTGAAATTATGAATTAAACTGTGGAACAACTAAATCATGGTACAGGTAAAGTTGCAGATGTAGCAAACATGAAGATGGCCACTGTACTTTCAAAGAACCCTGGATATGAAATGACAAAGGTTTCTGCAATGCTGTGTGGAGATTTAAGTGTAAAATTAACTTTGGATTTAACCCCAGAAGATATTGTGAAAGTGAATTATGCCCCCATTACCTCTTCCAATGTTGAACGCAGTTTCACTCAATATAAATCTATCCTTAGAGATAATAGGAGAAGATTCATTTTTCAGCACTTGAAAGAACATTTTGTAATGCATTGTTTCGGTAATTGAGAATAAAGGATTGTGTGTTCTTCAAATATATTAAAATGAGAAATGCAACATTATGTTGCATGTAGATCTACTTTGTTTAGCTCCTTCGAACTTTGATATTAAATATAAATTAATGTTATATGTGTAATTTTAAGTCGATATATAATTCCATATTTCAATAAAAATAACTAAATATATGTACATATTTCAATAATTATTAGTACATATATATCCGTTCCCTGGATATAATATTCTCGTCAAGTTCTGGAAATTTTGAACTAATTATAGAAATCAAAGTCTGCATTACTCTTTCACATTTAGAAATATAAATCCCGTGAAAACTGCCAAACAGTACCTCAAACTGGATAACGTTTTGATACCATTCTTCGGTTGGACGAGTAAGGCCTCCTTTTGAAATGATTGATAACCAGTTGTGAGGCACATCCTGTGGCAAGGCAAACATTTCACTTTTATCACCCAAGCTGTCATCAACAGAGTGACATTTGAATACCAAGTAGCCTGCAAGGTATTTAATTGCATCCTGGTTTACGTCTTCAGTTTCGAAGTCCTGGCTCAAGTCTTCCATCCTTAAAAACTCCAACGTTTCTTCCTGTTCATCTACGGGTACAGTTGTTAACGGACCCTCAAAAATATCTATACATAGTCCATTGCTTACGAAGCTCAAGAAATCTTCCTCATTATCAGCATCAGGATGAAAAATACCCGTATCACTCGGCGATGAATTATTTTCAGCTTCCACTGACACTACAGGAGAGAGGGATTTCATTACTTCCTGTGAGTAATAGAAGTCGAATTCTGTTACTAACTTCAAAAGGGGACGGATTGCTATAAAAATCTCCTAGGCCACGGACACGTGAAAAACAATTCTCCAAACAGTCTTGGTTTAATTTGTCAGTTAAAATATAAGACATATTTGCATGTTTCATGTCTTCAGAAAGCCCTAAGAGAGAATTTATAGATATTATGAACCCCTTCTGAAACGGAAGTAAAGTTTTCCGTTTACCAAATCTCACTTGTGTAATCACCTCCAGAAAGCGCTTCAGAGTATTTTCCTGACTCCTTAAGTTTAAGCCGTATCCACTCCTAAGGGGAATCTTCATCTTTAGGCGCCCTGGAATTCAACACGTCGAAGGTGTGATTGACTAGCTCGATGAAGTTGCTTTCAGCGTCCTTGTTTAAAGTATATCGCACTGCCAGAGCTGTGCACCTGGAAAATAACTGCGCAGCCATTCTCAAATTTTGACGGGATCTGTCTGTTACACTCAGATGAGCCTCATTAATATGATGTGTAGTTGATAGATCCCCTGTTTGAGTTTGTAGTAGGTGTTCTATTGTCTTCTTCTGAAATTCTGAAACATCAGCTAACGTCTAACCTTCATCTAAAAAGTGGTTTCTGAATAATTTCAAGAAGTGGGGTACATCACAGAACACCCACACCTTCCTTTTATCGTCCACTGGATTGGTAAAAAAGCTCTTGTCCTTGTGTACGTTTAATTCCTTCCACACTTTGTGGCATTTTTGCCCCACATGTCACAAGTTACTGCGACAATATGAATGTCACAAGCCTCAAGTTTACAAATTATGTTTCTTTAACAACTCTGACGTCATTGTCACGTCGAAATCATAAAAAATGGGTTGCTTCCATCCAGCAAAGAGCCCTCGAACCATCGCTACCTGGACGTTGCTGTGAGGCCCTAGTATGTGGTCATCAGATGAATCGTATGAAATGCGTCAGTCTATATTCATTTCATCAAATGTCAAAATCGCGATCTTTTCAGATTCCTTGTAATTTACTGCTCTGGATTTCAACAGATAAAGCACCTCTGTTAAAATTCTGGGCCTACATTTAAAGCGCCGAATCAATTTTTGTAAGGTTGACCGACATGGTAAAGGAATGTTCCGGTTCCTCAAATAATCATATGCTTTTCTGGAAAGCGATCTCAAAGAAAAAGCATTTGCTATGTCCTCCGAGGACCATTTTACTGGTTTAGTGCCTCCCAAGAGACATCGAATCTGACCTGGCGAAAAACATTCCGACGGAATCTTAACTCTTCTTTACTTTCGGCAGAGACGGTTGTTGTCGTCTTTTTGAGACTAGATACCTAGGTTCCTTGAGCTTCTTTAGAGCAGCCTCCCTTCGTCTTAAAATCGCGTTTTCCTTTTCCAAAATCTCCACCCGCTTACGGAGTTTTAAGAAGCGATTCACTGCTAGTCGCCTGGTCTACTTTCCTTTTCTTTGGTGACAAAGTCTCTAATGTTGACCGCGCCCGCTTCTTTACCCTCCTAACTTCATGACGCAAATCCCTATGACTGGAAATCTGTAAAATGAAGATAAACCTTTATGAGCGATCACGTTTTAAGCATTTATAAAATCGAAACTACGATCGTTAAGTAAAATAAGCCTAACTACTTAACGTTCGAAGTATATGAAGAGTTATAAGTTAATATACTGCCGTAACTCGGTGTTCTCACATAAAACGTTCTGCTGGTAAACAACAGAACAATGTAAAAAATTCGAAAAATTGTTCCATAACCAGGAATCGAACCCAAGCCTTGTAAACGAAAGTCAGCTACCCTAGCCAGTATACAAAACCGTAGTACGACAGAATAAGTTTATTTATACTTCCACGTAGCTGGTCAAATTTATTACTATTTATTAAATATTGTATTTATTAATTATTAAATATTGTATGAAAATTAGTAGACAGATAGGCCTACCTGCTCTTCTGTTTCGCTGGGAACGGTGCTAGTGGTTGAACACGAAGCTTTATCGCCATGCCAATTTGCAATGGACAGAGACGGAACAGCATCTGCCCGCAAGATCTTTCTCTGTGGTAATCCCAGTAGTTCATTTCTCAAATCTCGTTCATAATCCTCTTGACGAAAATGTATGGAACATACCCTGGCATTATCAGGATTAAATTTGTCACTTCGCTTACAGCGCAACACCCACACTCGCCTAATCTCCTCACGTTTTGGAAATCTGTGGTACAAGACACCAGTTTTTTCCGATCCCCAATTAGTACATTGTGCCATAGCACAATTAACTTTATATATAGAAACCTTACTCATCTTTAACACAACATTCAACACAATACGGAAAATGTTACAAGACTGCGTACCGTACCGCAAAATAGACTATACTGAAAGCGATTTCCTTATCGTTCACCGCAACAGCTGCTGACAGGAGACCTCCACGTGACGTCAGTATGAGGCGATGCTACGCTGGAAGCAAAGCGCAGGAGTCGGGAATGAGCCCCCCTGCGTCTGAATTACAGGAGATTTCAGGTGATTTTGCTCTGCAAACTGGCCCAGGGCACATGCTGGGAAAGAAAATGTTAGGCACATGACACAGCTATCTATGAGTAAACTCTTTTCCTATTCACCGCAGCTGGAATGTAAGCCTTAATTCGTCGGGCGGTAAAGGGGTGCTGAGCTGGTCTTCCGGGATATAAATACGCGAATCAGTTGTTAGTTCTTTCACGTAGAAGAACGTGTAATGAGTTGTTTGAGAAGAGATACGGGTATGAAAATTATGTAAGTAAGTACTTTTTTAGCTGTCGGATAAATATCATCTATTTGATGTCTACGAGTGGAAACTGACATAAATTCCTTCACAGTGTTAACGTAATAAGAAACCATTGAATCGCTCTGAAGTGAAATGGTACTGTACCGTACCCAATGGTGAATACCCTCTAGGACGATTCCCCCATTCCTGTATGAACATCCGACTAACTCAGGGTTGGGCAGAGTATGGGTTGGTTGTCGGTTGGGTCAGGATAAAAGTCGAAGTTCTACACTAAAGTATCAGTCAATGACAGGAAATGGAGGTATAACCGAATGAGAAACAATCATAAGGGGTAAGATGGATTTATTGATAAATATCCAGTAGTGGTGTGACGCCGGTTCTGATCCACTTTGGGGTGGGGGGTGGGCGGGGGGCGTGGTCTGTGCTCTGATTGGTTGGGGGGTGGGGGTGGGGGCGTGGCCTGTGCTCTGATTGGTGGGTGGGTGGGGGCGGGGCTTTGCTCTGATTGGTGGGTGGGGGTGGGGCTTTGCTCTGATTGGTGGGGTTGGGTAGTGCTGGGGGGGAGGGTGGGTGTGTTGGTCTGCCTCTGTGGGGGAGGTGAGCGTGCGTGCGCGCGCGCGTGCAGGGTGGTGGGGGCGGGGTGTGGCCTCCACCCCCTTGGCGGAGGGGGGTTACGTTTCCCCCCTTTGTGCAGCTGTGTGTGTGTGGCAGGTGCGCGCTCCCCTCCCGCTGAGTCAGCCTCGCTCCCCTCCCCTCGCTCCCCCCGCTGAGTCAGCCTCGTTCCCCCCTCGCTCCCCCAGCTGAGTCAGCCTCGTTTCCCTCGCTTCCTTTGTTCTTTTGTGTGTGTGTGGCAGGTGCGCTCTCCCACTGAGTTGGTTTGCACGTGCGCTCTCCCGCTGAGCCAGCCTCCTTTATCTCCTATTTTTAAACATGCATGCACGTGCGCCCTCCCGCTGAGTTGGTTTGCACGTGCGCTCTCCTGCTGCGATGAGTTTAGTATATATATAGCCAGCATTCGTTTGTGGAAACGTATTCGCTGGTTCTGCAACCTTGCTTGTGTACATCAGTGATCTATTACATATATCCTTGATTGCTGCTCGCGCTGTTCGGGATTGACCAGAGATTTGATTCACACCTAATCTTTTGGTAAGTTTTTCTCTCTGTTTCTTTGTAACGCAATGTAATAAGTTATAACTTGATTGAATAGAGAGGATAATATCAGGATTTCTTTTTTTTTGGTTTCAGAGTGTGATTTAACTGTTTGCTATCAAGTAATGGACTTGTTGAAGAAACTTTCTACTTTATCCAAATCAAGAGGAAGCGAGTATAGACCGCTAGATCAATTAGCGGTCAATGAAGTTTACAATGTACTCTCGTACCGAGCTGTTAAAACTCGGTACGGGAGGCGAATTGTTGCAGATATTTTAGAAAAATCTGGTGACGAAGAGGTGGCAACATCAGTATTTTTACCAGCTCAGTACCAAGAACTAACCGATAACGACGTGGAGGAATTAAATCAAAGGGGATTGAAGCTCATATATAAAGGCAAAATAAATTCACGTAACGAGGTAGATTTTGTTAAATAGAAAGTTTAAAATGTTTGCTTTAATATTTTAACATTGTTCATGCATGTATAGGGGGAAGGCGCTAGAATCTTCCCTACCTATGTTTTATCTACCATAGTTTTTAGCTGTGTTTATATGTGTGCCTAAGCTGTTTTTTTGTTTATATGTGTGCCTAAAATATGAAATATAAGCATATAAGTGTAAGACAGAGAGAAGGAATCGAACAGTTAGTTATAGTTTCTTCATGTCTTGAGGGTTGTAAGGCAGAAGAAGAAGAAGAAGAAGAAGAAGACTGTTGGTTAAACAATATTACACCCTTAACGTTTACTGTATACACATCAGATTCTTCGAAAGAATACTATCAAGAGCACAGGAAAAATGTTGATGAGTGTGTGTTACGTGTGATATTACAGACTCCAGGGTTGGATAAAAATGCTCATTTTTTAATAATATCTGGTTATAACTACAAAACTCTAAGGTTTGAATCGAATGTGATAGTGTTTACTGATATGTACAGTAAGATATATCAACAGCATTTGTTATGCAGTCTTCAAGATGAGTGTGATTCCGAACTAATTCACTGTTCTTGTGACGTAATACATTCCCCGTATTCGTGGATTCAAAAACAGTTATTGAACTACAATACGGATGTACATACTGTGTACAGCAACTGTCATTACTGTCTATTTAAAGTAAAGAAATTATGTCAAATGTATTAATGTTTATTGATATGTACAGTAAGGTATATCATTAGCATTTGTTATGAAGTCTTGAGAACAAGTGTGATTTGAAACTAATTCCTTGTTCTAGTAGCATTATACATTCCTTCCGCAATGGTGGATTCATGCGGATGTACATAACTGTTATTTGCTGTTTTTTTATTAAAAATAGAGAAATTAGGTAAACAATGATGGAACCAAAACGTTTGAGGTTGTCAGAAGAACTTTCCTTTTCTTTGGATAATGTAACAAACAATCATAAATTTGAAGAATTTTTAAGTGACACATACACCTCCGTAGAGAGTATGTTAGAACAATGTGGTTTGGACAGAGGGTTGAATGTGTCTGTAGACGTTATTCCATCAACTCATCTTTCAATCTATGAACCCACGTTAATTGAAAATACAAACGAATTGAATACATATTGGGTAAATCTAGTTGACAGTCTAAAGAATTGTATACAAAACAATTGTTTAAGCAAAGTAACTGTAAGAGTAGAAAAATGTTGTATGGCTTGGACATTACTAGAAACTAGTTACAGGACGCGTATGTTTACAGGGTCAATTAGAAATAGTTGTGAGTTGAAGGATCCTAAATTGTTTTTGGAAAGGTGTTACATATGGTTTAAAAAGTATGTGCAAAAAGCGTTAGAAAGCAGTGCGCTTAAAGTAAACACATCATTGATATCTGAACACATATTGCCTAGTTCGGATCAGACAACTAAACTTCACACCAACACCAAAAATCATATTATTACTATTGCAACAGATTTACGAGACTGGTATGAAGAAAATGTTGTGCAAGAGACCTTAACCAAATTGAGTCGCTATCCAGAGAGAGATTCTGGGTGGGCTCTTAAGTCGCTGTTGGAACTGCGAATAAACATAAATTCATATGTAGGATTTCATGCGGGTCACCATTTGAAATTACCTAAAGCCATACGGGATAAGAAAGCTGTTGTTAATGTACAATGAAACGATGACGACTGTTTTGCATGGTCAATTGTAGCTGCTCTTAACCCAGCAAGAACGCATACCGAGCGTCGATCATCATATCCAGACTATAGAAGTGTTTTAAACTTAGAAGGAATTTCATTTCCTATGGAAATGCAAAAGTTGTCTAAATTTGAAAACCAAAACGATATATCAGTGAATGTGTATGGAGTAATGTATGAAAATGGAAAGTGGATGTATGCAGGGCAAGATAGCAATCAACCGTTTACAATTGTACCTATTTACATTACAAAGAAATTAGAGGGTTCTGCAAGGAAGCATGTAAACCTATTGCTGCTCCAAACGGAACAAGATAACGTTGTATACCATTTTTCGTGGATCAAATCTCTATCTCGGTTAGTGTCTTCAACAGTTAACAAACATAATCATAAGATCTATGTGTGTGAACGCTGTTTATCATACTTTGGTACACAACCCAGACTAGATAACCACATGGTTACGTGTAGTCAATTTAATCCTGTAAAGTTATAAATGCCGAAAGAGAATGAAAAAATAATCAAGTTCATTCATTATAAACATAAAGAAATAGTTCCTTTTACTATTTATGCTGACATCGAATGCGTTTTGAACCCGATTGACACGGCTATGCCAAACAATGAAACTTCCTATACAGCTCCCTTGAATTATCACAGAGCGCACAGTATCGCTTACTATTTGCATTGTTCTTACAATGAAACATACAGTAGATTTAATTTATATCGCGGAGACGATTGTTGCGAATGGTTTGTTAGAGAATTATCTAGTATTGTTCAAGATATAGCACATTATTATGTTCAAGTAGTTCCGAAAGAGGAACTTAATAGAGATCAGGAAGAAGAATATTTAGGAGCAACTACTTGTCATATTTGCGAAAAAGAGTTTGTCGCAACAGATGTTAAAGTTAAAGATCATGACCACTTAACTGGAAAATTTCGTGGTGCTAGTCACCAGTGTTGTAATCTACAGTACACCTTACCGAATTACATACCAGTTTTTTTCATAATTTGAGTGGATACGATAGTCATTTTATTATCAAACAATTGTGTGAGAAGATTGTAGAGGTAGAGGAGAATGATGATAATGCGAGTGAGGTATTTAATCCAGGAAGGGTAACATTAATACCTACTAATACAGAACGCTATAAGTCGTTTACTAAAGTTGTTCCTGTTGTTGATAGTAAAGCTTTCAGGTCGTTGCAATTACGATTTCTTGATTCATTCAACTTCTTAGGCAGTTCATTAGAGAAATGTGCTTTGTACATGAACAATGATGCTAAACATATCACGCGGAAATATTTTCCAGACGCTGTTCATTTCGAATTGATGTGTCAAAAAGGTGTTTTTCCTTACGAATATGTAAAGGAAATAAGCGTATTAGATGAAAGAAGTTTACCACCAAAAGATATGTTTGGTAGTTTGCTTACTGGTAGTTCTATTTCTGAGATAGAATATGAACGAGCACAACGTGTATGGAAAACTTTTAATTGTGTTACTTTGGGTGACTATTCAGATTTGTATTTGAAAACTGATGTGCTACTTTTGGCAGATATTTTTGAAAACTTTAGGAAGGTGTGCAGAGAGACTTATGGGTTGGATCCTGCTCATTATTTTACTGCTCCTGGTTTAGCTTGGAGTTCGCTTCTAAAGACAACAAAAGTTCACATAGAACTCATCACCGATGTGGATATGATGCAATTTGTAGAAAGAGGTATTCGAGGAGGAGTAGTATATTGTGCTCATAGGTATGTTGAAGCTAACAATAAATACATGAGCGATTACAACCCAGAAATACCTGACTCTTATTTACTGTACTTGGATGTAAATAACCTATATGGGTGGGCTATGATGCAGTATCTCCCAGTAGGCAATTTTTCTTGGGTAGAAAATGTAGATGAATTTGATGTGCTAAATGTAGATGATGAATCTGAAATAGGTTATATTTTAGAAGTGGATTTATTATATCCTAGAGAAATACATGATTGGCATAACGATTTTCCACTTTGTCCTGAAATGAGGAAATCTCCTGCACAAAAGGCTCTTCCTAAACTTATGACAACACTACATAATAAACATCGGTATGTGTTGCATTATCGAAACTTGAAACAATGTTTAAAGTATGGTTTGCAATGTTTAAAAATTTACAGAATACTACAATTTAATCAAGCTCCTTGGATGAAACCTTACATTGAATTGAATACAGAAAAACGTAAGCAAAGCACAAACGATCTTGATAAAAACTTTTTCAAGTTAATGAATAATTCCGTTTTTGGTCGCACACTAATGAATGTGAGAAAGTTTAGGGATGTTAAATTGACAACACGTTGGGATGGACCTTTTGGTGCTGGGCGTTTAATAGCGCAACCTACCTTTAAGAAACGAGTCATTTTTGATGAATCGTGTGCAGCTATTGAAATGGAAAGGGTGATAGTCAAGAGCGATAAACCAATGTTTGTAGGAATGACGATATTAGACTTATCTAAAACAAAGGTAGTTGATTTTCATTATGCGTACATGAAGCAAAAGTATCCAAAGGAGGGAGACCTTACATTAGTGTATACTGATACAGATAGCCTTATTTATCATATAAAAACTAAGGATGTTTACGCAGATATAAAGGAAGATATTGCTGAATGGTTTGATACAGGAGACTATTCAGAGGATAATCCTTACAGAATTCCTAGAATGAATAGACGTGAAATAGGCTACATGAAGGATGAATTGTCAGGTGTGTTGTTTTGTAAATTTATTGGACTTAGAGCAAAAATGTATGCTATAAAAACAGAAAAGAAAACTGTAACAAAAGCCAAAGGTGTAAAATCTACAGCGAATTTGACAATAGATGATTATGAGGAGTGTTTCAGAGAAAATAAGCATATGATGAAAAATCAGTATTCTATACAATCAAATCTTCATCATGTGTTTACTGTGTGTCAAAACAAAGTAGTTTTAACACCAGATGATGATAAACGATACATACAATCAGATGGTATTTCAACTTTAGCGTGGGGTCATTACCGCATTGATGGTGATAGTAAAGAAGTATAAGAAGTATGATGTTTCATGTACTAATTAAAATGTATGTACAGGAACTAATAAATTATTTGTGTACCTATTTGATTGTTATTAAAGTATAAATGAAGTGATTATATATGTAATTAAATGTAAAAGAGCTAGTTTGTAAAAATAAAAATAATAAATTTATATATATTGCTTGTTTTTATTTTAACAATAAGGAAGGTGGTGAAATAAATAATACACAAAAGAGGTTATATGATATTTATTTAATCAAGACACATATACAAAAAATGTGTATATAAACATAATTACACCATCTTTTTTATTATTTATTCCTTTGGACAGCAAGGACTATTATAATACATCTCCTTCACCTTTTTTTGTTTACACATACGACAGTCCTTCTTCATACTGGGAGTACCATCTATTTGAGTAGTAGCGTTTGGATCGTTGTTGAAGTAATGTTCATAACAATATTCATATTCAGGATGTTTTTCCTTGAATTCATCTGGCAGTATGTTCCAAAGAAAAGGAAGTTGATGATCAGCAAGCGAAATCAGAATCTCATCAGGCATATAACACCAGTCCAGAGTGTTGAATGATTTAAGTCCACTATGACGATATTTGTTTATAGAAGCACTCACCATACGCATAACATTACTCTCTTTAGAGAGCCAATCATGCATGTGTTTATTATGCCATAACGCACATTTCTGTTTTTCTTCTTGATGTAGTTCACACGGAAAGTATTCATCATCACTGGTTTCTTCTGCTGTCAAGGCTGCTTTCGAACATCCGTACATTGACAAATCAGCAACAGGTTTAGAAAAAACAGTTTTAAACTCTTCACCCAAACCGTTCACCACAACGAAACATTTGTTTTGTAAGTCTTTTAAAATTTTTTTTAACTTATCTTGTTTGTCGAATTTAATTAAAGCTGCACAACTAAAGTCAGCATCCTTGGTGTATTCACAGAAAGCACATTCAACTCGCCCATTATCCAAAGGTTTCAGATCGATGAGAACTAGTGGAGACTGTTCCATGATGAAAGAGAAGTACACGCACATGGAGTGAAGGTTTCCTCTTAGCCCACATCTCTTTTATAGTAACTCCATCAATAAACACTTTATAGATGGCGACACGAGCGCGGTGAATGAAGCATTGATTTATGACGACACCACGCTATTGTTCAGTCATACCTATTTTTAAGTTCTAGTATAGTATGTTCCATAATAACAGAGAAGTATGCAAGCATGGTGAGTGTTTCTTCTCAAGTCTACATCTGTTTTATGGTAACTTCTCCGCTAAGTGGTTTATAAGCCACAATTCGGTCATGAAGAAGAAGTGCGTAAAGAGATGTATTCGCAGGAATGTCGGTGTTGGTTTCAAATTCTACACGAATGTCGACTGGAGATGAGCGAATAGAGTCATTTTGGTGAGAACAATCGATAATAATCAAAGGCGCCAATGTTTTAAACTCTAGTCTACCAAGCATAGGTCCAACGATTTCATTTTCCTCTAATGAGTAATAAGCAGCTTGAAATTTTGTATACATATCATACAGTTCGGAAAAGTCTCCAGCACTTATTTTAACACGTATGTTTTCATTTGGATAATATTCCTCATTGAGAAAGACTTTTAGTTTAGAAATATTACAATGATCAAACACACAAGCGTTAGTGTTTTTTTTTGAAATCCAAAGATAATAAAACGTGGTTTTTCTAGTTGTGAAGATGCTTTTATTGTCCAATTCATTCGTTTGGTTGCAGGCAGAGAAGGAAGTTCATACAATTCCCACGATCGAAATGCGATTTGCAAGTTCTCATTTCTTTCTACAATGTTAAGCATGCGTGCTTGTTCTTGGTGGGAGAGAGAGAGTGAAGGCACCTTCCAGTAAATATCCTCAATAATTATATTAGAGTTATCATTATCTTCTGTAGATTTGAGGGTGCAATTATCGTTGCTACTTCTAATTAATACTAGTTCGTGGGAGCAACCTGTGATACACTTTTGATAATCTTCAGCAAAACCTAAAATATTAGAAAGAGGTATAACGATGTGAAAGTAACCTGTTGTAGGGTCAGCTAGGGCATAACCTGGACTGACAGGGAACCAACCAGTATTTTGGAGATTGGTTGTAGATTTCGTTGATGCAAAAGTCTTCATAGTACTTGCTATTCCCAAATTCCTTGTTCGATCGATTTCTGTACCATTAAGTTCATATCGACATTCGCTGAAGAGAAAAGCACCGAAATTGCTATCTAGGGTAGAAGTAGTGGATATAGCTCCTGCTCTGTTTGTAACTTTACCTATAACGTGAAGAGAACTTTTTGAAGGCAACAGATGGTATTCTTGCTTGCGTGCTGGGATTCGTATTTCATCATTGTAGCCGAATGTTGTACCTGCGTAAGGGCGATAGGTTCGCTCCTTAACAGCAGTAATAGAACGATTGAAAACAGGTTTTTCTTCTATGTTTAGCGTACGAAACATGGTGGAGGTGTTGTTTACCACACAAAAGTTTAGCTCACTATGAGCAAAACACGGAGTGTGTTTTACCTTTATAAGGGCTGATAGCACTTAAACTTAAAACTTTCGTTTGTAACTGTTGTACATATTGGGTGTACGTGTATCCGTTTGTAAAAACTTTAAGATTCCGCCTGTAACTGTACTTATAACGTGAGGATTACAAGAAATAGAATCCTTGCTTGCGTAATAGGGGTTTCGTATTTCATCATTGTATCCTGCAGTACCCGAAGTAGAATGATTGAAAAACGGTTTTTCTTCTTTTGGCGCTTGAGACATGGTGAATATGTTGTTTTACTCTATAAAGGCTTAGCTGGCTGTAGGTGAGAACGAGGTGTGTCTGTTTAGTTTTATATCTTTATAAGGGTAAAGAACTTTGTATCCTAAAGATTCCAGATATCGTTTGTTGCTTAATGTCAATGGTTTTAGATAGATGTGGTTCGAAGCTTTACGTTCTCCACTACCACTTCTATCGCTTGTATTTCTGTAGACGATTCCCATGTGTTCATTCGATAGGTCGTATGTGAAGCGTAACCGAAAGGTTTTCGTCAAGCAAATCAACCTTCTTTTCAGTTTGATCTTTGAGAGTCACAGTGATGTTGTTTACACTTTGTAAGGCAATAGGATAATAAATGATAGGTAAGGGTTGCTCAACTATTTTATACCCTGGAGCAACGTTAGGATAAAAATCGTAAATGGAATGTGTACGTTTTCCGTTTAAAAATGCACCGCTTGCAATATTGCACTCTACACGGATAACGTTAATGTTCGAAATGCAGATAGGGGAAGGTGAGATATTAGTTGTGTTTGGTTTCAAAATAGTTCGCCCGAAACCAAGAATAAGTGCCAAAGAATCGTCAACGGTGAAATCGATTGTATACTTGCTGTAAAGTTTTGATTTTAAAGTATGTTTGTCAAAGCTTAAAGTAAAATTACTGTTGGGTCTGTTTGTACCATTCTTTTCGTATTCATGTGTTTGATCAGGAGTATCTCCTCTTCGTGCAAACTTTCTATTTAAAACATCTATAAGATCCTGAATTTCATACATTCCTGGTGGTATCTTTATATCATGATTGATATCTTTATGTTTACCTACATACCTAATTCTCAGAAGATTATTATTTTTAGTTATGTTAGGAATCGTGTATGAGGTATACAAACTCTTCATGCCTACTTCGTACGAATAGTCATCTAAAACAAGCGCTGGAGATAGTTCCATGCTCAATTCCGACCCATTTCCAGTCAACGTGTACACCGACTCCTTTCTACTCTTCATGATGAATGATGTGTTGTCAACACTTATCAGCAGTATTTATAGTTAGTAGAAACTGTAGACATAAATGTCCACAAATAACGCTATCAAAAGATTGGTAACGTTCGTAGTTATATAGAATACGGTTACAACCACGCAAATAGCGTGATACTTCACAAGGTGGTCTCAAATCACCAAAACTGTCAAAATAGTGTGCATGCTTCCCTCTTTTATATATTGCTACCCAGTGTGAACCTGAAAGGGAAGAGAGTTCTAGATTTACAATACAACTCTCGTTTTTGTGTGCGTACTTAGGCAACGTGTCTCTCATGTAAACACCACGAAAATAAGGAATTCCTAACTGTAAGGCATACTGATGTAATTCAATGTTAGAGAGCGGTTTGTATGGTAGTTTCAGAGGTATAGACCCAATCCTTTTTTGTAAGGAGCTAAATAGAGGCCTTTTCCGCCCCGTAAAGCTACTGCTTCCATGACATGGTTGTGACGTTGCATCTCGGACAGTTGCTCTCTTGCTTTTTGGCTTTGTTTATAGCGTTCACTACACCTGCCGCTCCTCCCGCTAGGCTTCCTAAGGCTGATAGGCCTGCGAATAGTGGAATAAGTGGAATAATCCCCCCCAACTTTTTTGTGGTAATGGGATAACTCTTCTTCTTTTTCCTACACTGTTGTTGTTCTTGTTGTTGTTTCCTACAGCTTTGCGTGCAGCTCTGAGTGCTGCGGAAGCTGCCTGCTTGATGCCGACACCTGGTCCTAGACGTGCGAGCGCAGAGCGAGCTTTCTGAATAGCTAACAATAAATGGTTTTTTCTTTTTTGTCTTCTTTGTTTTCCGGCTCCTAGCTTTACCTTGCCTTTCATAATTCCAGCTACGGCTAACGCCGCAAGCTTTTCCCGTACGCTTGCGTCCCGTGACTTGACTCGAGCCCAAGCCTTAGAAGCTAATACTCGATCTGCTTCACGTCGATGATTTGCATCAGTTTCTTGGTACGCAATATCGTGCTCTTTGCACGCTTTATCTAGAGGATTGATGCCTGGATCACCACGTTTCAATCGTTTTTCGAGTCGGGTGCCTGGTCCACAATACTGGTAACCTGGAATGTGTGCTTCAAATGGGAGGTGGTCAATACCTTTGTTTATAATTTTATTCAACAACCCACGTCCACAACAAGTCTTCTTCTTCTTCTTATTTTTCTTCGTCTTCTTTGTTGTACTAGTAACGTTGTTGTTACTCGTTCGAGTGACAAACATCGTGTGAAAGCTTTCACTTCAAGGTAAGCATATATATATATAAGCATGCAGGTGATGCATATCATTCAGTCCGCTATGGTTAAAACGGTAAAACAAACCATCTCTCTACCTGTTCGTGTAATAGAAGACGGTGATGGAGGAGGAGAACAAAATGCTGTGCGACGCCACAGTGTTCTCCTTCCAAACTCTTTGCGTTGTATCATATGTGGTCCATCGAATTGTGGAAAAACTAATCTTATGATTAATCTGTTGGAACACCCAAATGGTTTGCGTTTCGCCAACGTCTACGTCTATTCGAAATCGTTACAGCAAAGTAAATATGCTCGCGTAGAAAAGGTGCTGGCTTCCATTCCAAGTATCTCCTATTACAGCTATTCTGAAAACGAAGATGTTATACGTCCTGAAGAAACAAAACCTCACTCTGTGATTATTTTCGATGATGTAGCGTGCGATAAACAAAGTATTATGAAAACATATTTTAGTATGGCTAGACATTTTGGTGTTGATGTGTTTTATCTATGTCAAACTTACACCTGTCTACCCAAACATTTACTTCGAGATAACGCAAATTTTATTATATTATTTAGACAAGATGTTGGAAACCTAAAGCATGTGTACGATGATCATGTTAATACGGATATGAGCTTCGATGAGTTTAAGGAACTCTGCGCTCAGTGTTGGAATGAAAATCGATATAGTTTCCTTGTTATCGATAAAGATAGTGAATTACATAACGGACGGTATCGTAATGGATTCGATAAGTATTTCGATACACGGAAGGTGTAAATACTGCGAATATAATATGGATCATGTTCATTTGATCTACTGAGTAGTGAGTGTAAACATCATGGAGGTATGTGGAAATGTTAAGGTTGCTGTATCTTACCCAGTACTGGAAGATGATATACCAACTAAGGCTTATGTGGATGGTATTTTGTTTGAAGCTGTAGCCAATAACTTATACCGCACTGAAGATGGAGATTATTCATTACATAATAAGCGACTACGTTGTGTAGCCGACCCTCTACTTGAAAATGATGCATGTAATAAAAAATTTGTTGTAGATTCTCTTAACGAATTCAAGAAAACAATTGTTAACAATTCTGGAGTGGGAAGTTTGGAATTAGGATCCACTACAGTTACCGGAATAGTAAATCAAAACGCAGCTTCTAATGCAGCGACCTTGGAACATCTTCATAATTATACACATTCTAAAGAGTATTTAGACGAATCAGTTGTAAAAGAACTTAATGAATTGAAACGTAAGATTGACACTTACGCTGATATTTTTGATATTGAAACAGAGAGTGATATAGATGTTAAGAAAAGAAGACTAACCGGTTTAGAAGATCCGAGAAAACCTCTTGATGCGGTAAATAAACAATATTTGGAACTGTATGCATCTAGTCAGGAAGATGTTAATGCTGTTGTAGAAAGCATAAACCAAGCTGTAAACGAACTCAAATCAAACTTGAATAAGCAAAATAACATTATAGAAGTAAACACTGATAACCTCAATATACACAATAAACGCATATCTAAAGCTTCTAATCCAATTGATTCTCAAGATGTTGTTACGTTGCATCATCTTGAGAATTATGCATATAACAAACAATACACAGACTGTGTGATAGCCAACCATCAAAATGATATTAATGAACTTAAACAGAACGTTGCTCACTTTGATATAAAAGAAGAAACCATTAACATAAAAGGTAAACGTCTATCTGATGTTTCAGACCCTGAAAATGATCAAGATGCTATTACTCTACACCACTTAAAAAATTATGCATACAACAAACAGCATACCGATAGCATAGAGGCTAACTATAAGCAAGACATCACTGATCTCACTCATATAACTGATGTAGTAACCAATGATATCAATAAACTTAACAATAACGTTACCAATCATGTTGCTCACTTTGATATAAAAGAAGATACTATCAATATAAAAGGCAAACGTCTATCCGGGGTTTCAAACCCCAAAGAAGCTCAAGATGTGGTGACTTTGCAGCATCTAGAAAGTTATGCATGCAGCAAACAACATACTGATAACATAGAAATTGCCTATAAGCAAGATATTGCTGATCTTAAAACCCATATATCAGATGTGGTGGTCAAAGATATCAATGAACTCAAAAATAACGTTTGCAATCATGTTGCTCAGTTTGATATAAACGAAGAAACCATTAACATAAAAGACAAACGACTATCTGGGGTATCAAACCCTAAAGAAGCTCAAGATGTTGTCACTTTGCAGCACCTAGAAGATTATGTGTACAACAAACAGCACACCGATAATATAGAAACTAATTATAAGCAAGACATCGCTAATCTTCAAACTCACATAACTGATGTAGTAGTCTATAATCTTGATGAACTTAAAAATAACGTCACCAATCACGTTGAGCACTTTGATATAAACGAAGATACTATCAACATAAAAGGCAAACGTTTATCTGATGTTTCAAACCCCAAAGAAGCTAAAGATGTCGTCACTTTACAGCATCTAGAAAATTATGCATGCGGCAAACAAGATATTGATAAAATAAAGGTCTACCATAAGCAAGACATAGATAATCTTAAAAATTTCATAACTGATGTAGTAATCTATGATATCAACGAACTTAAAAATAACGTTAGCAATCACTTTGCTCATTTTCATATTAACGAAGAGACTATTGATATAAATGACAAACGATTATCTGGTGTTTCAAACCCCAAAGAAGCTCAAGATGTTGTCACTCTGCACCACCTGGAAGATTATGCGTACAACAAACAGCACACCGATAGCATAGAGGTTACCTATAAGCAAGACATCGCTACACTCAAAGCTAGCATGACTAAAACGCTTAATTTGTTAAACGAAAAGAACATAGAATGGATCCAAAAATCCATCGTTGAAACAAAAGATAATATATTAAGCATTGTAAATGAACGCGTTCTATCTATAGTACAGGCTTTAAAAAATAAGCTGCTTGTTCATTTCCTTCTACAAATAACAAGCATACCATCAATGTACGATAGTCCCTTTTATCGTCTCAATAATGGGCATCTTACATACACGTTACCACACTCGGGAACACTTGAAGTATTGTCTATTGTTCCTGCAGCTAACAAGATTCAGTGTAAACATAATGAAAATGTTATAACAATCGGAGAAGGAACTATAATTACTGTTCACGCAAAAGACAAACTGCAATTTAAATTGGTTGGAGACGATGGTAAGCATTCAACGACTACTTTACCTTTACATATTGTGTTTGACTACACAACAAACCTGGATTTCTCTATGATAGAATAAAAAGCGTTGAAAAACGTATTACAATACCATTATGGGTTTGTCTGCTCATAGATACAGAACAAAAGCTAAAGATCTACAGAACTTCTTTGAAAAAACATGAATTGTTCAACGAATACTTGTCCGAAAAACACTCGTTTGAAAAACAGGAGCCCTTCCAAGAACTCCCGTTTGAAAAACAGCACCCGTTCGACAAACACCCGTTTGAAAAACAGCACCCGTTCGACGAACACCCGTTCGAAAAACAGCACCCGTTCAGCGAACACCCGTTTGAAAAGCAGCATCCGTTCGAGAAACCAAGTACAATCTGACATAAAGAAAGACATATATGACAATCAATATCTTGCGCAAGCTATTAAAAATGTAAAATATAAATATGATGCGCTTAAATCAGGAGAGCTTTTACAAGAAAATCAACTTGAAAAAACATTTCGTCCTATATCCAAACCCTTAAAATCTCTACTGGCTACCGTCTCAGAAAAATCTAATTCATTCAACTCTCCTACAGCACCTCCTATCAAACAAGAAGAAACAGAAGAAACAGAAGAAGCAGAAGAAACAAAAGAAAACGAAGAAAGAACTCTTCTAGAACAACCCAATGCAGAAGTTCCATTCATTTTTAAAGCACAGAAGCCAATAATAGGGAATATTGCTTCTTCTTACTTGGATTTATTTACACAACCACACAGTGTACGCAAAGTATTAGATCGAGTTTATGGGGTACGAAAAGAAGACGCTAGATGGTTTCTTGGTGATTCAGAAATACGTTTCCACGGTAACGACATAGTCATAAATAACAAAAGCTATAAAGGCACGCGAGGTCTTTATGAATTAATTTTCAAATCCTTCCCCAATAATAGTATATACACAAAGAGAGATCTTTCAAATTATGTAAAAATATTAGAATCTACAAACGCGCACAGAGTTCAGCATCGATCGGATAAACAGTTAATGTCTAATCGAGGGTATAAATATACAAACATTATTAAACCACTCTTCTCTACAGAAAGTTCGCCATGTAGAAAAAGAAAGCGAACAGGCATGGGTTTGAAGTGGAAATATAATCATCAACAACCTATTGTTGACTATGTACACTGGGATGATCCTAATGAGCTTGTACAACGTCTACAGCTGTTAATGGCTTCTAAATCTGCAGGTCATACTGCACTCGAAAACGAAATTTTATCTATTATTGAAGAACTTCGAGAAGCTCGAATTATTGCATAAATAACCAGTCTTCGTTTTACACCACATCAGAATGAGTGTTGACATCAGAGCTAATATTGCTAGAGAGTTACACCGCCCCGCTCGCAGATGTTACATGCGGCGGAGGGTTATTACTAAAGGATTAGATGATCTACACCAAATGGATTTAGTAGAAATGATACCCTATTCTCGAGAAAATAATGGTTTTAAGTATATGCTAACCATTATAGATGTTTATTCTAAATATGCTTGGGCACAACCTTTAAAAAGTAAGAGTGGAAAAGAAGTTGCTGCAGTGCTGCGTAAGATATACAATAAGAGCAAACGATTTCCTAAACATATTCAAACAGACAGAGGAAAAGAGTTCTACAATGCTGAGTTCAAACGATGGACCACATCACACAACATTAATCATTACTCAACGTACAGCAATATGAAAGCTTGTGTTGTAGAACGTTTCAACCGAACACTTCGTGAACGTATGTGGAGAATGTTTACTAAACAAGGAACTCATTCATGGATACATAGGTTACAAAAGCTTATCCATGATTATAATCACACCTATCACCGTACTATTAAAATGAAACCTTGTGATGTAAAAGACAATCGACTGCTTGCAACAGTGTATAACGCAATTAAAACAGTAGATACTAGAGAGAGAAAATTTCAAGTAGGTGATATTGTTCGCATCAGCAAGCAAAAACATCAATTTGAAAAAGGGTATACACCTAACTGGACTACTGAGCTCTTCACTATTTATAAGGTGCAACCTACTAACCCTGTAACATACCTCTTAAAAGACTGTCAACAACATCTAATAGCTGGTGCTTTCTACACAGAAGAATTGCAAAAGACTAAACATCCAGACATCTACCTAGTAGAACGCGTACTTCGAAGGAAAGGAAATAAAGTGCTTGTAAAATGGTTAGGGTATGATGATTCTCATAATTCTTGGATTAAAGAAACTAATGTATTGTAAGGAATAGATTGTAATAAAAAAAATAAAAGATGTTGTGCTTTTTTTTGTTTCCCTTTTTCCTTCCTTCTGCTCTTAGTAATAATGAAAGGATACAGATAAAGGTTTAAGAAATAAAAAAGATATAAAAAATAATTATATATTTACCAAAATAGTGCACAAAATACAATACAAAATACAATACAAAATAAAACAATACAATACAATATTTAAAAAATATTTATGCATTTACAATTTTTACAAGTATAAAATTCTCCGTTGTTACTTCTTTCCAAATTGGGTGCTTCGCAACACCCTTGCTCCTCAAGCCCCCTTTGAGCAACTGAATCAAAACTGAAAATTTTTTTCATCTCTTTGATGAATGTCTTTTCATCATTATCATCATCACTATCTTCTTCATCATATAGGTCTTCTTCTTCTTCCTCTTCCTCCTCCTTAAAGAGGAAAAGATTTTGTTTCTGTCGTTCCTCTTCTTCCTCTTCTTTTCTTATTAGTACCACCACTTCCTCAATCCATTTTACAATGGAACTATTGTGCAGCTCCTCCTCCTCCTCCTCCTGCTGTAAACTGCAGTCCATCTCCTCCTCTTCCTTCTCCTGATGCTGCTGCTGCTGCTGCTGCTGCTGAAGTTGAACTCTACTACGAAGTGGTGGTGTGGTCTGCAACTCCTGCTGTCGCAGGCTGTCGTTACAGCTCAAGTCCAACAGCATCTCCGCCTCCTGGTAATGTTGCTGCCACTGCTGAAGGCAACCACAGCTCAAGCCCAGTAGTGTTTGGACTTGAGGAAAGCACTGCATCTGTGGTGGTGTAGGCAACATCTCCTTCTTGTCCTCCCACTGCTGTTGTTGATGCTGCTGCTGCTGAGGTTGAACTCTACTACGAAATGGTGGTGTGGTCTGCAACTCCTGCTGTCGCGGGCTACCGTTACAGCTCAAGTCCAACGACATCTCCGCCTCCTGGTAATGTTGCTGTCGCTGCTGAAGGCTACCACAGCTCAAGTCCAATAGTGTTTGGACTTGAGGAAAGCTCTGCATCGGTGGTGTAGGCAACATCTCCTTCTTCTCCTCCTGTTGTTGATGCTGCTGCTGCTGCTGCTGCTGCTGAAAGCTAAACCTCAAGTCCATAGGTTTATAGCATCGCGGCAACGTCTGCTTCACTCGTACCATTTTGCTGTTGGAAAGTATTCCCTTCAATAACTGAGACGAATCTCTGATACAGTCTACAAAACCCTCCAGCATATATACTCAATCTCTTACCCCTACTCTTAGACACTACACGCTTATTTACTAGCAGGGGAGCGCACGTGATGAAACTGTAGGTGGTTAGGCTAGGGGGGAGAGCGCTCCCCCTGAAAGCGTACGTGCAAGCCAACAACGCTCCTAATTTTATAACACCTACTTTTTTCTTAAGCACTCCTGCTGCACCCGCATGCATTTAAAAATAAGAGATAACGATGTTGACTCAGCAGAACAGCACACGTGCACACATTTTCTTTAAAAATAACAAAGAGAAAAATGCTGACTCGGCAAGAGGGTGCACCTGCGAAGGGAACAATGCTGACTCAGCGGGAGAGCGCACCTGCATGCATGTTTAAAAATAAGAGATAAGGGAAGCTGACTTAGCGGGAGAGCGCACCTGCCATACACAAAAGAACAGAGGAAGGGGGGAAACGAGCCTGACACAGCGGGGGAGCGAGGGGGAACGATGTTGGCTCAGCGGGAGGGGAGCACATCTGCACGCCATGCTGACTCAGCGGGAAGAGAGCGCACCTGCCACACACAGCTGCACAAAGGGAAACGCGGTTAAGGCTGACTCAGCGGGGGGGGGAGCGAGGGGAGGGGAGCGAGGCTGACTCAGCGGGAGGGGAGCGCGCACCTGCCACACACACACAGCTGCACAAAGGGGGGAAACGTAACCCCCCTCCGCCAAGGGGGTGGAGGCCACACCCCGCCCCCACCACCCTGCACGCGCGCGCGCACGCACGCTCACCTCCCCCACAGAGGCAGACCAACACACCCACCCTCCCCCCCAGCACTACCCAACCCCACCAATCAGAGCAAAGCCCCACCCCCACCCACCAATCAGAGCAAAGCCCCGCCCCCCACCCACCCACCAATCAGAGCACAGGCCACGCCCCCACCCCCACCCCCCAACCAATCAGAGCACAGACCACGCCCCCCGCCCACCCCCACCCCAAAGTGGATCAAACCGGCGTCACACCACTACTATATCCCCGATCATATTACGAGAAAACAATAAAAATCAAGGAATAATAATATGTCAACATGACCTTAAAAATATAGAAAATAAATGGAAGTTAAAACGTTACTTGAATGATAAGACAAAATTTTGAAATAAAAAAATCAAGTTCAACAAAGAACACATATACATCAAAACTGAGTTTCTTCTTATAGTCCATTGTTTATATTGTATGGCAACAAGTGTACGCAAACACTGACATGTGGTATTTCCGTATGGAGTTACACACTATCGCATCACAACGATACAGTTTCCAAAGTTAAGTTAAAACGAGAGTCGCCGAAATGCTACCGTTAAATAAAAGTTACATTATAAAGAAAAGTTACGACGAAAAATAAAATAATTAAGACGCAATGGGACGCTATGTAAGTTATGCAAAATACTAGGGGCATATCCTATACTATATTTACAACAATTCAAATAATCAAACTAAACACATCTATATACATCGGATATCGAGTAAAGTCTTAAATGCTACACAGATTCTAATGTGAATCCCGGTTCACTTCAAAAGATCTAGACAGAACTAGATAAACCACCAATAATTCAGCACTCGGGCTGTTCCCTTTAAAAACAACGAGACAAGGTATACAACCACATATAACAATGTAAAACATCATCCTGTAAGACAAAAACATGTAAATAACCCTTAATATCATGAAGAAAGCAATGGGCAACATTGCCTCCTTCTGCTGCTTTTGAGCGCTCAACAGCGCGGTCATCCGTCATGTACTTCCGGGTAGATTACGAGCTGAAAAGAAGTGTTGAACTCAATACTATGCTAAAGTTTGGATTCTGTCCCCCGAGGCTGTCACAAGGAAATATCGTCTCATTCGCGCCTACTAATAAACACAAGGCCAGTAATCAGCTTGCCATGAGATAACGTCTTTCGCCGGCTACACGGAAACTCGCGTATATTCATTCCTTCTTAGCATGCTTTTACAATTGAATAACATCAGACTCAATAGTCTGGAATTAATACTGTCCATTCTGATCACAATATACACTCAGAAGACACTTAGCTGGCACACACATCTGCACAATATTCTTTCTCTTGTCAGGTATACCATCAGCCTGCACCAATACATTAAAATTCAGCATGCAAAGCTGGCACACACATCTGCACAATATTCTTTCTCTTGTCAGGTATACCGTCAGCCTGCACCAATACATTAAAATTCAGCATGCAATCTTCATCTCATATTTCTCATAAATCCCTTTGGCCTTCCACATTATGAGACTCAGTTCGTGTCCTTTGCAGACCATCAGGCAAAACAGAGTCCAACTTAACTTCAAAGATCTTATTCTAACAACGACGTTCTGCAGCTCCTTCAGTCAGCTTCCGTAAAATCATGCATCATGCAGAATAGCTATACCTGTCTCTCTAAATAACCGAAATAAAATAAAATAATACGTATTTAACGTTGTATTAAGATGAACCTGTCAATCTAGCCCTTCTAGCATATTGCGCCGTTCCCGGCTTCCTGAGGGGACGCATAAGATCCAGGCTAGCATAATTACGATCCTTCCGACTAACATAATTCTATCATTTGGGCTGTGAGTTCCGGATAAGAGAAAGGCATACCATACGGAGCCAAAGAAAACTTAAATTACACATAGAAACAACTTTCATACGTTGCTTATTATATATCTTCGCTACCAAGTTGTTGCAGCATTCATCCACTTAAATCTAAGTCTCTACGCTACGAAACACATTGAAAGAACTGTTTAAATTTTTACATATCTTGTTTATTATATAATTGTTTCAATCCAAAAGTCGAATGTTAATCTATCCTCCCTAAAAATGTCTGATAGAGGAAACTGCATGTTCGTCTGACTATTTCGTCCATTTCTAGCAAACATGGCCTTAATTTCTTAGGTCTATCTATTTCTTTTACTCGAATACATAATTAATCATTTTCTTTCCATTTCTAGCTTCTCCATGTCACCCTTTCACTCAATACTTCCACACTTCTGGCGTAAGAAGGAATCGAAGAAATGTCAGCATCGGGTAAAATATATGCAAGCGATGTTTATCTAGAATCTGCCGGTAATTGACCCGTCCGGCACCCACTATGCATTATAAAGGAAATGTTGCTCGATTTAGTCATCCTTTAAATTAAATCTACTGAAATCTATTGCACTAAATGCTTAAATCTTGATTGCCCAAAAAAATCAAGGACAGAAAGTAATATACGGCAAATTATTGAAGTCCGTATAACCAATTATTCAGCTGAACATTATTATCATCCAGCCCGTAATTAACAACCAAAAAATCATGAGTCCAAAATGTCAAATTCACCATCTTAGACCTTTAAAGAAATGATCAAATCGAAATAAAGTGTAAAATTAATAGATTGAAACGATTAAGTTAAATATGTTTGGATAATTAAAACTTGTGAAAAAGTTTAGAACATATTTGAGTAGCTAAAACTTGTATGAGTAATTAAAACATATTGAGTAACTAAAACTTATCTGGGTGCACCCTAGCAAAGAAAAAATTTACAACATGAGTCCTTACAAGCTAGAGTGTAGACTGAGGGTGGTTTCAAGATATACAGTACGCATTTTAGGCCTAAAACCATATCTCATGAATTGGAATTCTCCTCTATTGCCTATGAAGTTTTGAGTTAATTATTAGCTCTCCCTCGGAGCTCATATTAATATGCTGACATATAGTTATTCCTATCTCTCGCAACATATCAATAGATACCTATAAATATCAACCTAGGAGGATAGTTCCCTAATATTTCTACAAGTAACTGGTTTGGTTTACAATTCTGAATATTCATACTCCTTATTGTCTCTTCTTCTTCTGCATGAATATTGATAAGTCCTCTTTTAAATTAATGCAATTTTTATAAATGGTTCATTAAGTACCAGTAAGATCCACATACCATTCTAAGATCTGAATCTTCTCATCATTTAAGTTGAACATACGTGCGACATTATATATTCTAACGACTACTCTAATAGTTTCATCTGAAATATACTAGCTAATGTGGTCTGCATTGTGTGAAGACTTGACCATCAAATATAATTCCTACATTTTCAGTCAGTCATCAGTGATAGGATGTTGCCTAAGAAGTTATAACATTTCCTTTCGCCTGAGAATAGATCAAAATTAGAAGACATCTGTGACACAGTGAATGTGTTTAATTCATCCTCCTAACTGAGATTTCGTTGACACCACCAAGTGTGCACGCTAACCAACAGGTTTCACTCCAATCTTACTTGTACTTTTATGTTTGCTCGTAAGAGAAATATTACATGAATCTGCTACATATTCATTTCCCTTTTAGTAAAACTCAACATGAAAACCATTAAGTCCACTACTACGTCACCGTGCTCACCCTCGCGAAGAATCAATAACTATCACCATTCTAAATTATCAATCTCATATCAACTTCTCTTAAATAATCATTATTATACTCTCAAACATATATTCCGTCTCCTTTACTAAATACATGTCCACTTCCTTCGATCGTGGCCCCTATTATATTTGTACCGGGCGGTACACCTCCACGCCGCTAATTTAAAAATTGCGCCAGGTGAAACTCCTCTGCTGGAGGAAGTCTGAACCTTATATACGCTATTAATTCGCTACCTTCTCAGAAGATGTCACCACGTGGAAAATTTTGAGTTTTTGAACTGTGTCATTTTTGATGTGTTTTTGTTTCGCCTGAAGTAAGAAGTGTGAACTTTCTCTCCTAGAGGACACTACGGAAGATCAACAATAGTGCACCCTAGCGCGGAGTCAAAGAACTATTTTGTTGGAGAAATTTTTATTTCAAATGTTTGTTTCTTGTTAAATTTCTTTCTGTTATTGTTTAAGTTGGCTGTATACCCCTCTTTTTCCCCTTGTTTTAGATTTATCCAATCCCGAATTTCTTTTAGTAATTTCCGACCAATCCGATGTATTTCCCCCCAACTTGGATATGTTTCTGTAACCTAGCCAATAAAATAATTGTTTGCGGGTGTTTTCATTCCCCTAACGCCTAGAACCTTCCACGAGAGGATACAAACTGCTGATTTTTGGGTCTCTGCGCCACTTCTGTTCCATCTTTCAGTGTGTTAAGTACATAGCAGGGGGCGGGAAGCGCCTCTTTCTTCGGCAGCGGTCAACAACAAGGTAATGGCCGATTTATAACTTCTTTCTTTGCTAGCTCAGCAGTTTAACTTTCGGGGCGGGTTCTAAGCGTTCAACCATGTAACCTTTTCCTAAAATGTAACTACTCTTTTCATATATTATCTTTTAAAGCTTCATACTGGGATAGAGAGTGCTAACCCTCTCGAGCTCCCACTCATATTGTTGTGAGGTGAACTTAGTTTTCTCAATCTATTCTTCGTTAACGTAAAACAAATTGTTCTCTTCTTAAGTCACCTCTTTAGTATGGGATTAGCCCTTGTATTAACGGCCTAGGGCCAAGTAGGTCTTAATCAAAGTGTATTAGGAGTGCAAGTTCGCCTCCTCTCAAATTGTATTTTAGAGGTCATGCATTAACCTTCTTGTCATTTAACAGACCTCAGTAGGTTGGGTATTTTACCCCTGTGTATATGTCCTTTGAGGACAGCTTAAAGGTGGAGTTCGGAGTGGCCTATGATAGGCTTGTATTTTAGGGGGAAGTTGCCCTTTCTTGAAAATTGTGTTTCTGCCTCAAGGAGGCTTTTGGGTGTAATTGGAAGCAAATGTTTCTGGCATGTTTGGGGGTTTTCGGCCCCTTTGTTGTATGGTGTTCATTGTAAGGTTGGGCTCATTGCTCAAGAATTATGTTTCTGACTTTTTGAAGCCCCAAATGGGGTACCTATGTAAATGTATTTTTCAATCGTGTTTCGGCTACTAAGTACCTGTTCTATTTGTTGTTACCTAAATTTGAAAAGAAAATATAACCTTGTTAAATTTTAAAATTAATTTCACTTTAGTAGCTTGAGACCTATTCACCACCCAGCACCTTCTTTCATGCATAACTACCACAAAACACGGTAACAATATTAATCACGGTTCATGGACATATTTCACGATATTATGACCTTCGTTCCATCATAACCTTCAATTATCGTAAACACATTTGTCTATTTAGCAAGCATATCCTACTGCTGGTTCCTAACTTGACATTCATTGGTCATAACCAATGTACACACGTACCTAAATCTCTCTTTGACATAGCATACAATTCATTGTCACCTTAACAAACTCAGTATTTCACACTACATGGATCACATCTCGAACGTAGGCTTTCTTCACTGATTGACTACCTATCTATGGATTTGACATTCATATATGAAGATTACCTATCCACCTTTGCTCTAATTCAATACACCACTTTCGTCGCTTCATTATTTCGCACGGAAGCAATTAACAAATCATATTACACTTACATATGAATATATAAACATTACTACACTAATTTAAAAGTAAGACATCTGAATTCAGCAGCTCCAGACGTCGGCATATGTCCAGCTGACAGGACATACGGATACACCACCTTTTATTTCCCTAGGTGAATGGGAAATATTGGCATAATTCTCCTCTGGGCTTAGTCATCTCTCGGCAGGCAACGTCATCCGACGGCATCCATTTGGGCAGTCTGGCCTTTCATCTTCTTAGAACATCTTGCTTGGACTAGTTGGAATAGAATAGCAAACAAGATCAATTAGCATTTCCATCATGAACAGCTGTGATAATCTGTCTAATGCGAAAGATTGTTTCTTTTGAAAGAGCTGATCTACTTGTCAAATATTCTTCTCGGGGTAGTATATTTCTATGATTTGAAACAAACAGATTTTCTTTCTTCTATCTATCCCGGAGTTATTACAGGATTCCCACTTCTGTAACTCTTTAACTTTGGTGATATCGAGTAATACGTCAGCAGAGACTGCCGTGACGTAAGCTTGTCGTAGTTTATTCTCAACTTTCCACGTATCTTGAAGTTCGCGGAACGAAATTACTAATCTTCTGCTTAATTTGCGACGTAGCTTCTAAAAGTCTGTTCTTTGTTTCCGCTGAGCTGATCTTTGTCGATACCCTCTTTAAACTCTGACGTAGTTGCTTTCGTCTTCAACTCGGATTTTGAAAGTAGCAATTCAATCTCGTTTTTCTAATTTTTTCTCAATAATTGTTAGTAACAATCTTCACATTCGTTCTTTTTCACTGCCTTCTGGATCTAAATTCCTTTCTCTAGCGCCTGAGGTGAATACTTTTGCCTTCGCTTGCGGTGTGGTCAGACATTTTGACATTAATTATTCTAAGATACCTGGGCTCCATCTTTGTCCTTCTTACGAACGGAACTTCTTTTAACAGTGAAATGGCACAATATATATAAGGAAAACTCGAAATATCCTACACTAAGTAACATGCATAAATGAACTACAACTAATCCTATCAATCCCTCATTTTCCCAGTCATCTAATCATAAAGCAAAATGAAAATAAAATAAACATGCATTATTTTCGTATCCGAATCTATCATAGTAACAAAATTAAACAAACACTTGCCGTCAGGCTTACTTTACATGAAATTAAAAATCCTATCTACACTGCCCTAGTACCTTAACATAATTTACATATCATGCCATAAATAACACATGCGTCTTAACTGAATTTCACATGACGACTCTCGGGATACCAGGATAGCAGCTTACATCCCCGCTGATTGAGGGATTTACACCATGTTAATCACAGCATTAACATGTGGGAATGCACTTCCTTCTTCTGCATGCATAGCCATCATCTTGCTGGAAAATGATTCACTGGAACACAGAAGACTTTGGTTGACAATATCTTCGCTGCTCAATGCTACGAGCCGGAATACCATTTCTCTTTACAAGATCAGCTAAACACACTGATACATTTATAATAAACACTTCACTTAAAGGGTGAGAATACAGTTTTATGAGTAGCACACGGTTCGCTACGAAAGTTCCTCGCGAAAAGCGCCCGTCGCGGAGTAGTGAAACAATAGCACGTCTCCTCTACACTTGCTACACAGCGGTCACTAAACACCGTCTTTATATATTGAAAGTAAACTCTGCCAAAATATACTCTTCCATTTACTCAGGAACAATAAAATCTTCCAACTGCACAATTTAAAATATTATTTAGAACCAGTTACTGTTACTGGAATAACACTACGTTAATCACGATCACCAATCAGAGTTTGTGCCTCCGCACTACCAAAGCATTTAACACAGAGTGACGCTCTTCAGAGCTTGGGTTACTGAGGAGGCTTCGGTGACGCCATTTCAATACTGGGGCTCCCGGGTGTCTGAACCAACCACCAATCAGAAAATTCGTCGTATATGATGACACAATATTAATTGTGATATATTTACAAAACACAGCTCAAACACTAGCAAATCTCTTCCACCAATTTTTATATTACATTTCCAAATATATCTGACTTCTGTAACTGTGGAAAACGGTTGAACGACAGAAACTGACTTTAGCAACTGAGCACGTTGGTCATTCTGGAATTAAAATTTGGCGCGGTTTAGCCTCCATGTTTGCCAAATCCTGAAGTTCCCATTGGCTGAAATATCTTGCTTGGTCAGCATCTAATACACGTGTCGATCCTTGCCAACGCTTGGTTACGCCACCCTTTCTCACGGTCACACGGAAATATGAAGCAATGTCCAGCGACTTACTGTCTTGCTCAACATCCGGTATCAACTATCTTGGGATACGATACTTTAACATATTAGACTGTAACTTGTATGAATAAATTTTACATATTGGGACAAATAATATTCTAATCATTATTATTGGACGGCAGGATACGGCTCAGTACGTCGTATTTTACAAATTTATGTGGAAGTAAAACAGCATAGGACTACTAATAAACGTCAAAATAAGAAGCATCATTACAAGAGAAAAGCAAGTGTACGTGTATTTTAAAGTAAGCGAGTTTATTAAATATTAGTTACTGTTATATAAAACGATTTCAGTTGCCAGTGTTTCTTCCTCATTATTTTGCAATTTCAAATTGACATATTAATTTTGTTCGGTCTTTAAAAAAAAGAAAATCACTACTAATAATTAATTGTTGCTATGCATTTTCACTGAACTGATCACAGCATAATGGAGCAAAAAGAAAATCAATATAATGAATAGTAACGGTCTTTATTAACTGCACTGAATATAGTAAAATAATTATTAGACAAATAGGAAGCTAGTCAGTGAGTTGGTTCGCTTCTCTATTCTTCAGAAATGCCTGTAGATTACACTCATTTACACACATGGGACTGACATAGCTTCTTCATAGCAAGCGTTCACACTAATTACGCCTTCAAACCAGCTCTTAAATTCCAGCCGCTCATCTTAAAGAGATATTTAAATACTTTGTCATGTCGTATGCATAAATGAAGAATGGGATGATGTGAGAAAATCTGTAAGAAATAAAATATCTTTTCGTTTTTTGTTTCTCTTCAAAAGTTCAGTCTTCCTTGTCAGTATCACTGTCTCTATTCTGATTAAAATATACCGGGTGGTTCACCAGCGCCTTATTTTCTTCGGAGATCGGCATTCCAAATGACGCGTGTATCCTAAAGATCGTTATAATATAGTTTTATGAAGACCAGAAAACTTTAAATTTCTACTAATGTTCGATAACGCTATCCGCTACCTGTGTGTCATCACTATAAATTGATCCATGGACGTAGCAAAGGAGAAACTACTATGCACAATTCCGCGCCGAACTACTAAGGACCATTCTCCAATCATGCGATTTATTGCGCCTTGAAATAAAACAGGTACGTGTAATACAATCGAATTAATAGTTTATTCCACGTATTCTGTAGTGTAAAGAAGTTAAATGAACACTGTAAAACACCACTGAAGAGTTTGACACGAATATTAACTTTCGAGTTGGAACGGCCATACGTAAGTACTAAACCTCTGTAATTCTAATTCAATTGCATGTTGAATTGAGGCTGAATCTGTTAAGGGCTGGAGCACAAGATGTGTGAAGATCGGCATCGTAATGGTTCGAATCCACCGTAACGCAGATTTTTTGAACGACAGAGGTGCTCCATTTTAGCGGGGATGCAATAATAATCAATTTTTTCCTATTGGATTTAAGGGAAGCACTCTTGATTTGGCGTCTTTCTCTTAAGGATGGTTGGGGGAGGGTTGGGAAGGAAATAGGGCTTCGTCTTTTACTAAGGTACCGCCCCGGCATTTGCCTGGTGGTAAAAATGGGAAACCAAGGGGAAACCATTTTCAGGACGGCCAGCATTGGATTCGAATCCACAACCTCCCGAGTCCAATGCACACACATAATAATCCATACCTACGAAGTCACATCTCAGCACTTATTCATTTCCTCACAACGTATTCTTATGAAGAGTACGTTGAGTTGTTGCTAATTTATGGAGAATTTGCGAAAGTAGGGCCGAATTAACAGATATGCCACGTGCTTCGTAATGGTAAAAAGTTAAATTAACACCGTAAAGCATTATTGAAGACTTTGACACGGCTATTAACTTTCAATATCGAACGGCCATACTTATTTAATAATCCTTTAGCGAACGTCTTGTATGTTTTATTTGTGGATAAGTCAGTTAAAAGCCGGTGATACAAGGCGTCTGAATATCGGTAATGCAGTGGTGCGATTCCAACCTTATGCATTTTTATTACTGACGGAACATGCCCCATTTTAACGGACACACAATGTTTATGCACACTTACTAGGTCACATCACAGTACGTATTCATTCACTTACTATGTATGGGGAAGAAAGGCAGAATGCAGTGAGTTTTTATGACAGAAGACTAGCGACTACCAATTCGTTCCGAAAACTAGAACGAAGATTGCGGTCAACTGAGGCCGCTTGGAAGGGTAACTTCCGTTAGAGATGCTACTGTAACGTCTGGTCCAAATGAAGAAGCTGTTCTGGACACTGTCCGCAATAACCATCATGTTAGTACTCGGACACTTGCACAACAGATTAACATCGGCCGGTCATCAGTTATGCGTGTGCTGCATAAAAATAAATTTCACCCATACCATGTGCAGTTACACGAGCAGCTCCACGGACGTGATTTCGACGCTAGAGTAACATTTTTTCAATGGGCATTTCACAGAGATTCTTTTTTTGGTCAAGAGTTCTGTTTTCAGACTAATCACGATTTCACAACAACGACGTCGTGAATCGGCACTATATGCACTATTGTAGCGCGGAGAATCCCCAGTTGGAAAGACAGGGCGCATTTCAAGTGCAGTGGGGAGTAAATGTCTGGTGTGGGATATGTTGTGACTATCTCATCGGACCATATTTCTTCGACGGACATCTAACGGGAGCACGCTACCTTCCTTTCCTTCAAAATGAACTCCCACGGTTGGTGGAGAACGTGCCACTGAGCGAGCGATTACGAATGTGGTTTCAACAGGACGGAGCTCCGCCTCACGGATCAGTAGTCGTCCGAAACCATCCTCCTACTGAACCCTTGAACTTACCGTTCAATCGTTGGTCGTCTGCCTCGGTTGCTTCGGTAAAGCAATATCGTACTCATGGATCTCAGGGTCGTGTCGAGTTTTTTCTGTCACTTCATCGACCAAACGTTAGGGTTCAGAGGAAAGCATAACTACCTGAAATAAGTAGCAAAAATGTGCTTACTACAGTATTTATTCAATTTAAATCACGATAATTCATCTATCAAATAGTCAAGATAAATCACTTAAAATTTTCACACCATATTTTAACGCAGCCCCAATGCATAACGTGAGTGGTAAAGTATTACTGAAATTATCTATTATTGTATTTCAAAGAATGAAAATGTAATGTAAAATTCGTGGACACCAAAACCCAGGAAACGAGAATAAAACCTGAAATTGATCTAAACGATAACTGAGAGTTAATCCACTCGATCCGTGGAAAAACTGACCTTCAACAAGTAGAATTCCAGATTTACATTTAATTAAGATTATCCAACAGTCTACTATCCTATCGGATATTGGAACATCCCCCGAATGGATCCTTAATTAAACCAAATCGACTACCAGTTGCTTTGGATAGGTTGCGAAATATTACTAGAAAGCATGATGTTCATTGCAATTTAACAGCAATTCACATAATCAAAAATGAAATTCCACCATTTATTGTCATCTCGTGACACCCTTAAGTTACAGAGGAATCCCGATGCTGAAACATGCATCACCCCAAACAGATGTTCAGAAGGAACCAACAACACTTGATCCGATGGGATCTTATGTTACGTCGTCCTGAAGGAACAAAACTGCGAAATGCAGCAAAACATTAATTCGTTATGCATTTAGAAGAAATTCCAAACACTGAAGTTAAAGAAAAGTGATAAGTGACAAAAAATGTTCTTACTAAACCAACTTTCAAGTTATAAAAATTACGTCGTTAATTCTGTTAAAATACAAGTCCACAATAACACACACGAAAGGAAATTTTTCCAGTTTTCTGTAACTACGACTAACCTATACTTGTCTCATTAAACCAAACTACAAGTGATCGGTAGATCAACGTCTCACATAAATAGTGTGAATAACGGAAAATGAAAATAAAATATATTAACAGCTGACGAATCGAAACCGCATTCGTAGTGTAAATCATACATAAATCAACTAAGTGTCAACACATGGCACTATCATAATATCGGACACCCGAACAATAAATTTTAAAGTAAAGAAAATTAAATAAATATGAACAAAAGTTCATCGAACGGCACTGTCATAATACGAGGGCAGATCAAAAAATAAGTTGCACTTCCCAGTTATGGCCATTATTACACCACCTATATAACAGCAACACGACTATAACGACATACACTGTAACGTCACTTTTCCACATAGTTTCCAAGAGACTACAAACATTTCTCCGAACGCACAACCAACTTGTCGATGCCGGATGCATAGAAATTTCCTCCAGTGTTTTGCAACCACTCGGAGACAGCGGCCTTCACCTCTTCATCGGTCTGGAAACGTCGACCACCGAGCTCCGTTTGGAGCTTACCGAACAGATGAAAGTCGCATGGCGCTAGATCGGGACTGTAGGGTGGATGTTGCCAGACCTCCCACTTGAAACGCTGCAGAAGTTCTCCCGTTTGGCGGGCCTTGTGGGGTGTTGCGTTATCGTGCAACAAAATCATACCGGCGCTCAATTTCCCCCGGCGCTTCTCTTTCGCTTTACGCAACCGGTGAAACGTTTGATGACAATACGACGCCGCGTTGACCGTCGTTCCTTTCGGCAAGAATTCCACGTACAGCAAACCCTCCATGTCAAAGAACACTGTCGCCGTAACCTTACCGGCTGAAGGTTGAACCCTAGTTTCCTTTCGTTGTGGTGATGAAGGGTGCACCCATTCCATTGATGTTCTCTTCGTTTCGGGGGTGAAGTGGTGGACCCACGTTTCGTCGCCTGTGACGATTCGCCGCAGAAACCCGTTGCTGTCTGCAGCATACCGTTGCAAAAATGCCAGGGAGGATTAGAAACGTTGTCCCTTGTGCTCATCGGTGAGAAGACGTGGGACCCATATTAGACACAACTTACGATATCCAAGGTCCTCGTGAACAACGGCGAACACACTGCCATACAACATGTTCAGCTGAGTTGCGATTTCTCTCAGTTTAATGCGCCGGTTCTGTCTAATGATCGCATTCACACTGTTTACCTTTCCACGGGTCCTGGACGTTGCGGGCCTGCCTTCGCGATGGTTGTCCGTGATATCCGTGCGTACGGCTCCGAATTGCTGATACCACTTTTCGATACTTTTCCGGGAAATGGCCCGCTCCCCATACACAGCACTAATTTCACGATGAATGTCCGGGCAATTCTTCCTTTTGGCCCATAGGAATCGGATTGTCGCACGCACTTCATGTTTGGAGTGAACGTCCAGTTGACGCGCCATTGCATTTGGCCGCTAGTCACACAATACTAGACGAGACACCACAGCGACCTGCCTAACAGACGTGTGGGCAGTGTCTGTCTCTTTCCCCGCTGTGCCCACATTTGCGACACACAGTGCGCTGCTGCGGGGCGTTAGTGCAACTAACCTTTTGTTCCACCTACGCATCATAATATCATAATATCGGACACCTGAACATAAAATTTTAAGGTAAATAAAATTAAATAAATATGAAGAGAAGTTCATAGAACTTGAACACGCGCGGCTAAGCAGTAAGGATCTGTCTCCGTCAGCTAGGTTTCCACGTGGGACAACCCTTAATTATATGCCACTATTGATGCAACGCTATTATGGAAGCACCTTCTGGCTAGTAGGAATTATGCCGAAACATGGCCTAAATAAAACCGACTAATACCATTTACATTCGTATCCACTTCGGCAAAAATGACTTGGCTGTGTACAGACGACGCCCTAATCCTGCCGTTGAGACAGCGTTACTGTGTCTAGTCATCCTTAAGTTATATAATGCACGCGGCATCCTAAACCTATGGTTTTTAAGCCAACGTCATGGTATCTACACAACATTCATGCTGTCAGGCGAAATCGAAACTTTAATACAATATCCGGATAATTAAATATGATCCTCGTTGAAACTCTAACACATGAAGTGAAATTCGCTACAAAAAGGAACTTTTTGTTCATTCATTCATCCCCAAGGCAGCGCGGAGTAAACATCTTTCCAAGATATGATAATGTGAGGCAAGCTGCCCTAACCAGATGACCGTCATTTTATAACAGAGAAGATACAAAAGAACTTTTACCAATCAAACAATCAACACAGCAAATATTTTTACGTTATGAACAAAAAGACCTCTTATACGAGCACATCAGTAAATATATGGAATGGGTTGACAGACAACAAATAAGACGAAAAAGAGAAATAATCAAGCACGACGTCGCGGAATCACTGCTAAGTCTCCCTCCTCCCTCCCTAGATGATGACACAACTCCACTTCCCTTTTCTTCTGTGGATTGCACGAACAATGAAACCGTGTCACATCACTACTACACTAGGTCGTGCACAAAGATAGATCCCCAAGGCAGCGCAGAATAAATATCTTTCCAAGATATGATAATGTGAGGCAAGCTGCCCTAACCAGATGACCGCCATTTTATAACAGAGAAGATACCAAAGAACTTTTATCAATCAAACAATCAACACAGCAAAACTTTTTTCCATAACCTAAAGATTAACGCTTGTGCTTATTGTCTAATATTTTTCATTTAAGTTTTCCTTATACAGCTGATGATGACCACTAAGTGGTCGAAGCATGTTCTGTGAGTGATAATGTATATTTAATTTTGCCCAACGCAAAGAAAGTATCGATTAGGTGGTACTTTAATTATACTTGTTGATTTTGCTCATCGATACGGTCATGAAGTGGACAACTTGCAAAACCTTTAAATTCATCAACCATTCTGGATTGCTACAGGACATCGTTCATCTTATACAGCCTGTCTTAGAAATACTACATCTCAACCTATATACCACGTCACAAAAATTCCTCTCCGTCGAAATACAGGGCCTCTTATCCTCGGCAACCTGCTTATTCTACATCACTCATAAAATAAAATACAGGCTTACTCCGCCTTTAACATCTTCCTAACTATTCTCATAATATTTCATTTCCATTACAATCCACTTTATTTATACTTGAACGTTTTTAAATACAAGCGATCCCATGATCAAACAACTTTATAATGATCTAACAATTAACTTCTCAAAATTGTTCCTGACCTCAGGAGCAAAATAGCATACCGTGAATTTCTGTATCGCAACTGCACGGTGTCATAGGATTTAAGTTTCCCAAAAATGCCAACTTTATCATACTTCACTGGATTTCGGTATAAGCAACAAATCTCGCTCGACATTACTGCTGAACACATAATTTATCATCTCTATTTTATCCTGACGTGAAAATTATTATTTTTACCATTTTATTATTGGACACATCGTTATTTGACTTTTATCTCACTCATAACGATTTTTATCGTTATCATTATTGTACTTTTACCGGCCCGAACATTATTTCATTGATTTTCATTGCAATATATAACTTCACTTTCAATGTTTTTAAAGAAATTTAAACACATTTTAAACTCTCGCGCACTGACATGGATAAGAGATAATTCGCCTCCACACTAGAATGACGAGAAGACACTTTCTCATCATTGCAATATACTTGAATACACACGGCATGTATACAACGCGATGCTCTGATTTATTTATTACTTAATTTAAAGGTACAAACATTTACATCTCTAACTACAAAACATAATATTTAAATTAGACAGACCTGTAATATAGTCGTTTGGCATGTCATTATCTCGGCTCCACCTTGTGCCAGCCACACCCAATTTAGCCCTTCATACTTGCAGGACACACTCTTCTTTTAAATATTACCTTATGCATACACAGATTTTACACTTGACTTGAAGCAACACACGTTACCATAAATTATTCTATACACATTTATAACCGTTAAACCGCCCCGCTTCGTCTCTAGAACTCAACTAATGCAGTTTGCGGAATCTTCCCACCTCCTTCCTAACGAGATGTTTCACAGGTGTAATTGACCGTGAGACACAAAGCTTATCTCCGACGGACAATCGCCCTCCCTTATCGATTACAAAATATAACTTTGTCCGCAGTAATCCACAAAAACTATCTGTGAATCTGCTGTCACCCTATACGGAGTTCAGGAATCGTATAGTTATTAAGCATATAATTTCCTTCCCTGACCGTGATAAATGTCGTAACTACAATGTTTCAAATAGCTAATTTAGTATTCGTTCACCATTTTCCACTTGGTAAAATATCCATCCCTCATGCCAACTGGGTTTAGAGATTCTATTTCGCCCACTTTAAGTCTTCTCCTTTTTGCCGGGTTGAGTGGCTCAGACGGTTGAGGCGCTGGCTTTCTGACCCCAACGTGGCAGGTTCGATCTTGGCTCAATCCGGTGGTATTTGAAAGTGCTGAAATAAGTCAGCCTCGTGTCGGTAGATTTACTGGCATGCAAAAGAACTCCCGCGGGACTAAATTCCGGCACCTCGGCGTTTCCGAAGACCGAAAAAGTAGTTAGTGGGACGTAAAGCAAATAACATTATTATTATTATTATTATTATTATTATTATTATTATTATTATTATTATTATTATTATTATTATTATTATATAATTCGCTGGGGCCATCAAGGACCACGTTAAGTCTTGTTGCATTTGACACTGAACTTGGCCTTCTTTAGAGCCCAAATTTCCCTCATTCTTTGTGAGTGGGCCTGCTTACGCTCCTCTGTCCAAGGGGCACCGTGTCTTCTCTTCGGTTGCTCGTCTCGGTTTAGCCCGTTCGTCAATATTTTCTTGCGGAAGAGATCTCTGTTAAGGGCGTCTTCAGCTGAGATATGTAGCATTTGCAGGTCGTCTTTGATATTTCTAAACCAGGGAATTGTGGTTTTGGGGTTCGAATCAAAAAAGTTAAATATTTCTTTAGTTAACTTTCTTACGTCCATTCTTTTCAGATGACCGTAAAATCGTGCTCGTATTTTTCTGATTGTGTCGGTAATTTTCTCTATTTTGCTGTAGACTTCCTTGTTGGATCTCTTTGGATGGATTCCATTTCTGTACTTTGATCCCAAGATTCCTCTCACAATTTTGCGTTCTCTTTTCTCCAGTTCTTCAAGGAGTCCTTTGTTGGCATTTAGAGACAGGGTTTCGGCTGCATATAGAACTACTGGCTTCAGAACTGTTTCATAGTGACGTATCTTGGTGTTTTGGGAAAGGCATTTTTTGTTGTAGATTGTGCGGGATGTTTGGTAGGCTATTTCCAGTTTGCGTACTCGCTCCTGAAGTGCTTCTTTGTCCAGTCCATTTTTCATGATGATCTCACCCAGGTATTTGAATTTGTCTATTCGGGTGATGTCCCCGTATTTTGTATGGAGTTTTGGTGGAGCCTCTTTGATGTTAGTCATTACTTCTGTTTTCTCAAACGATATCTGCAAACCAGTTTGTTCGGCAATTTCCTTTAAAATTTCAACTTGAGCTCTAGCGGTTTCTATGTCGTTTGAGAGAACAGCAATATCATCGGCAAATGCTAAGCAGTCTGTTGCGATCCCCTTGGATTTGATTCCTATTCTCAATGGACTGTAGTTGGTTTCCTGTAATCTCACCCGCCAGGTTCTGATGATCTTTTCAAGAACACAGTTGAAGAGTATCGGGGATAGCCCATCACCTTGTCGGACTCCTGTTTTGAAGTCAAAGGAATGCGAGAGACATCCGTGGAACTTCACCTTGGATTTTGTATCGGTTAGGGTGGCTTTAATTAATGCCAGCAGTTTCAAATCAACTCCAAATTCATTTAAGATGTTTAGCAGGACTTCCCGGTCAATGGAGTCGTACGCTTTCTTAAAGTCCACAAAGACAGACACATACTGCTTGGACCTTAGTGTACAATATCTGTTGATCGTTTTGAGATTTTGGATCTGTTCAGCTACTGAGCGACCTTTTCTGAACCCTCCTTGGTATTCACCTATTTGATGTACGACTTGTGCTTCCAAACGCTCCAGGATGGCAAGTGATAGAATTTTGTAAGTCACAGGTAGCAAAGATATTCCTCTGTAGTTGTTGATGTTCTTCATGCTGCCTTTTTTGTGTAATGGATGGGTCAAAGCTATTTTGCAATCTTTCGGTAGGGTCTCCTTGTTCCAAATTTCTTCTATTTGCTTTTGCAAGATATCAAGTGATTCCTCTGGGGCATATTTCCATAGTTCTGCTATTACTGAGTCTCCCCCCGGCGCTTTGTTATTTTTGAGACGGGCAATGTGGTGCTTGATTTCATCTCTGTCGGGTGGTCTGGCATCTGGGTACCTGAGTAAGGGTTCCTTAGTCTCAATGGCGCTTTGCGGTTTAGAGCAATTAAGTAAATTCTTGAAGTAATCTGCCAGAATGCTGCAATTTTCTTCATCTGACGTCGCCAGTGAGCCGTCCGTTCGCTCAAAGCATAGAGATGGTGGTTTATAGCCAGTGAGTTTGCGTTTGAAGGCTCTGTAGTACTCTCTGCTTTCATTCTTCCTAAAGTTTTGTTCTATCTTTTCAATGAGAGATTTTTCGTATTTACGTTTCTCAGTTCTGAACATCCTAGCTGCTTGGGCACGTTGGGTTTTGTAGGTTTCCCAATCATTTTCTGATTTCGTAGAGTAGTACTGTTTCTATGCATTGAGTCTTTCTTGGAGGACTAATTCGCAGGTACCATTCCACCAGGCATGCTTTTTGCTTCTCTTGATTTCTGCAACGTCTTTGGCGGCCTCAACAAGGAGACTTTCGGCGTTATTAAAGTCACAGTCATTTGGTCTAGCCTTCTCGTGGAACTCCTCGACCCTTTGCCGAAGTTTATCATTGTCGAAGAGTGTGATCTGTTTGGTTGTCTTCCTTGTGTTTGCGGGAATTGGTTTGAATTTGATAAGAGACATATAATGATCTGAGGCCACATTGATGCCTTTCTTTACCTTGACATTCATAATCTCAGGGCTGTTTCTCCTGGAGATTGCAACATGATCAATTTGGAACTCTCCGAGAGCTTGAACGGGAGAACGCCAAGTCATTTGCTTTCTGGGTAGATGGCGAAAGTGGGTCGATATGACCTGCAGGTTGTGATTTTCGCAAATGGACACCAGTCTTTTGCCGTTGGGATTGGTTCTTTTGTGAGCAGGGTAATTTCCTATAACTTTCTTGTACTTCTGTTCACGACCTAGTTGGGCATTGAAGTCACCCAAAAGAAGCTTGCCATGGTGTTTGGGGATTTTGTTTAATTTTTCATCCAGTAGGTCCCAGAAATTATCAACTTCGTCTGGATCAGACTTGTTCTTATCGTTTGTAGGAGCTTGTGTGTTAACTAGGGCGTAGGTTTTGTTCGCGCATTTAATTGTGAGTATAGACAATCTGTCATTCACAGGTTCGAAATTTGCAACCGATTTAAGGATCTTGGTTCTAACAGCAAACGCGGTTCCAAGCATCACAGCTCCATTGAGGATTCCTCTTTGCGCTTTGCTCTTGAAAAATCGGTAGCCTTCGGATTCAAAAATCTCTTCATCTGGGTACCTTGTTTCCTGTAGGGCCATTATGGATATCTTATTTTTGTGAAGAGCTTTGGTGAGGGTTTTCAGCTTGCCAGTTTATGTAAGTGAATTTATGTTGAAAGTTGCTAGAAAGATTTTAGATTTTGGCCTGAGTTTTTGACTCTTCGAGGTACACCGAGACGCTCCGACTCGTCTCTTGCATGATGTCGAGTCTCCCCCAGAATCCGAACGAGACTCGTGCACTGTGGCGTTCACGACGAGGGATTTATCCGAAGATTTACCCCCTGGGGTATGTTTCTTGAAATGTTGTGCCATCATGCTTTTTGACTCGACTTTGCTTTGGACGGGTACCCATCCTTTTACAACTAGGGTTGTTAGCCCTAGAGGTTGCCTCAAGATGTTCTCTGGCTTCTGGTCATTTACCAGTCTTCGCCGTAACCCTGGCAAGGGACCAGTTTTTTTTTTCACGGTGCTATTTTATTTCCCTACTACCCTCTGACTCTGCTGGCGGCAGAGCCAGCGAGCTTCCCCAATTCCAATGGGACGCGCCCGATGGAGGTAACCAGTAAATCCCCACACGGGTATTATTATTATTATTATTATTATTATTATTATTATTATTATTAAATCTTCGTCTTAATGTTGCCTGACGTAGGTCCACACTCTCGGAACATAGAATGATGACTGACGCTCCTGGTTGAGGAGGGGGTATTTAAACCTTTTCTAGGGACGCTCTGCTTGGCGTTATCTACTGTGGTGCAATCATTCCGATTGATGACCACTGGACCAATTTCTTAGAAACTAATTTTCCAGTCATGATGGTGTTGTTTGCTAATTTTTCCCGTTACTTAAACGGACGTAATTAAATAATTTCGTACCGACCTCGATAGCTGCAGTCGCTTAAGTGCGGCCAATATCCAGTAGGTTCGAACCCCACTGTCGGCAGCCCTGAAAATGATTTTCCGTGGTTTCCCATTTTCACACCAGGCAAATGCTGGGGCTGTACCTTAATTAAGGCCACGGACGCTTCCTTCCCACTCCTAGCCCTTTCCTGTCCTATCGTCGCCATAATACCTATCTGTGTCGGTGCGACGTAAAGCAAATACCAAAAAAAAAAAAAAAAAAACATATATATATAATAATTTCGTGCAGGTGAATTCCCGCGTATTTTTCCTGTATGTCATCGGCACGTGTTTCTACTCTGCCAGTTTGGATGCCAACTTTTCTCCAGGTCTAATTAAATATATTTACACCCTATTCACTTTAGCTTCATCAGATATTTCCCAAAATTCTTAATGATATATTTCTTTGTTAATGATATTGCCGAAATCTCTCGCATTGAGGGTTATTATCCAGAATTCCATATTATTAACTTCCCGAGGTTTTCCAAAATGTTCCGACCTCGTTGAATATGTGGTGGCCCTCTCCTCACTGTGAGTTGCCATGCCACGAAGCGCGACATGAGCTTGCAATAAAAAATATGGTTGCAATTCATCTTGTAGTTGCAAATTATTTAGCAAGGTGGAATTATGGTTTCAATACTTCGTATCCAAATAAATGGATAGGAAGGGGCGGACCCGACACTGACCCGCCAAAGCACCCGACCTGACTGACTTCTTCCTGTGGGGTCACTTAAAGCAGGTAGTGTATGCATAGGAGCCTGAAGATGCTGGTCACCTTCGGTAACTGATCACTTAGGTATGCCAAGCTGTTAAGGCTAACATATTATAACGTGCAAGGATATCTTTAAAACGTCGCGCTGAAATCTGCATAAACCAAGGTGGTCAACATTTCGAATATTTCATACACTGAATATTCAGGGTAGCCTACTTCCTATCTGCAGACCATCATGTCCTAGTCCAACTTGGCGACATAACATCGGATAAAAACGGTCCTTTTCAGGACTAAATAAAAATTCACTCTTTGGAACAGGGTATGTGGCCATATTAGACACTGTAAACGACGTTAAACAAAAAGAATGGTATACCAGGCTGTGAATCGAACCTACTATCAGACATATTGGCTGATACTATAGCAGCGATGCGTGATTTAGCCACCTTAAGTACCGCGAGCCATGTTGCATAGCGATGACGTTGTAGTCCTTATAGTCACTTCATGTCCAAACGTAAGATAGTGTTATTCGCAGCTGTGATCCTTTTACATATCCATTATAGTTTAGATAATAGAAATAACACTGCCGCTGATAATTTGTACCATATTATCGAGCATTATATAAACGGTATAGTTGTACTAAGGCCGTAAGGGAGCAGGTATTAATGTTTTTCGGATGACTATGATACATGCGTTAGTTAGGTTACCTACCTCTGAAAAAAGTAAGGGGTTCGTGAACCACCCGGTAAACTGCCTGCAGTAACTTTCTTCCTCCCTCCTCCTATCTTTTGATAACACGAGTTGCGACTTAATAATCTCTCGTGAGACATCCCTTGACAGCATATTTTCAAATTGTTGCAGATGTCTATAGTTTGGTCAAAGTTTGTGTCGTTATCTTCTGTTTCGAGTTACATTTCACTGTCAAAGGCTATGATGATTGTAATAGGACAATAATAATCGTGTGGCCTCAGCTGCAGTGTACATATATTTTGATTTGATGCCATTCAGGCTGCTTGCGTGCCAATTTCTGCGTTCTCTTTTACTTTATTGGCTTTATGATGATGCATTTCTAGCGGTCTTTTTTCGAGTTCTTTATGAAATTTGTCTCATAAACATGAAAATTAACCGAGCGATTTGGCTGTACAGTTAGCGGCGTGCAGCTGTGAGCTTGCACCCGGGAGATAGTGGGTTTAAATCCCACTGTCGGCAGTCCTGAAGATGGTTTTCCGTAGTTTCCCATTTTCATACAAGTTATATTCGGGGCTGTACCTTAATTGAGACCACGGCCGCTGCCTTCTCATTCCTAGGCCTTTACTCTCCCAACGTTGCCATTAGACCTATCTGTGTCGGTGTGACGTAAAGCTAATGGAAGAAAACAGAATTGTCACAATAGGGCTTTCTACAAGCTGATGTCGTAAGACATGGAGTGCTCAACTTGTCTGCACCGCGGGGTTTCACCCACGATATTATCCGCAGAGGGAGACTGGACGGTAATATTAATTGGAAATTAAAACAATGTTTGTGTGGTTTCGGTATGAATCGATTTAACAACTTGAGAGAATTGGTCTATAGAAGTCAAGAAAGGGAAGAAGTTGCACAACTAAATTATATTATCTACGTGTACTTCACCCATAACATTAATGCAGCTAAGGGTACACGGGCAATTATTTACCAGAAAGTCAAGTATCAACTTTACAACACTAAGTCTGTTACAGTCAATCACTTGAAGAATGGAGCAGAGTTTGACGTACGTATTACGCCGAACCGACTTACAGGGTAATACCGATATTCGCTTCGTACTTCAGCAGTCTACCAGAAATCCTATACTCTATCGTTAAACAACCAAAGTTCTACCACTCCCCGCTTGTCAGTTTGTAACTCAACGTAACCGTACCTACAGAGTGCTCTCGCGCAACGAGCATTGTTTATTAGAGTCCTGTTCTAGGTCATCTCCAGAAATACTTATCATATACTCGACCATGTAATGAGATTCTTACGCGCAATTCTAAATACAGAAAAGGTATTTACGTGAAACTTAATTTTAAAATCTTCTGCAAGTGTTTACCAGTGTTCACCCGCAATCTTATCGGCAGAGGGGGACTGGACAGTAATATTCATTGGAAATTAAAAAGTTTGTGTGGTGTCGGTATGAATCCAACTTTAGAGAATTGGTCTATAGAAGTCAAGAAAGGGAAGAAGTTGTTATACTTTTGTCACCTTTGAAGTTAATATTTCCGTGAAGTGAATTTCTATTATGATTAATGATCATTTCGATTAATAGAATGCTCGTGTATGTATTTACTGTTTCAAACTATCATATTAACAGGATATCAGTAAGTGCTAAAAAAAGCCCCGACTAAAAGTCTAGTAATTGACACGCACTAAATATCTTTATTCTACAGTTCAACTACCATAATATTTAGATACGTAAATTTACATACTTAACTATAGGAACTCGATGCTTTGAATTGGAACTTGGCTACATTATTCTTCTTGACTAATGCTTCACCGATGCTTTTGTAAGGTAGAACACGAAGAATGTACGTAACCCAGTTACCAGTAGTAGCAGGAAGACTCACTGCTCATATAATTGTCCTATTGATCCAGTATACAATGACGTACATTTATTTTTATCTTACGATACCACTTAGTCTGCTAATCGCACACTTATTTCCGCATCGTGTGTCGGAACAGTTATGCTACACTTTTTGGCAAGCCATTTCAATGGAAATGCCGCTAGTTCGCTGGCTTGGCTTGTTGCCAGCCTTCCGTTACATTCCTCTGCACAGTTACCACAAACTAAATATGCTTCCGATTATATATTCAAATGATGCATTGGAAACAGGAGGAATTAGGTAATCGAAGAAAAGTATAAGGATTGTTGAATTATTCATATTTAAAGGAGATGTGCCTAGGAGTAATAATCGAGGGATAGGAAAGAGAATTAAGTATCCAAGAATAAATAAGTCAGAGCTACAGTTTGTCCCCTCTCCTGGTATCTATGTATATAAACGGCTAACTCCGACTGGCTTTAATTAGCGCTTAGCCAAAACTGCGCAAAATTTAAAAAATGAAATTTTGGGGATACATTTATATTACTGTGTAGATGCTTTCTAAGGGTCGATTTTTGGATATTCCGTCGCAAAGGGGGTGGAAATGGGGGTGAACTGTTTAAATTAGTACATCTATACCTCAAGAACTTTTTACAGACGAGAAATTGGTACTTGGAATCTACCTTAACAATAAAGAAACACGTATTTTTTTGTTTTCGGAAAATTCCCTTTAAGGGGGATGAAAAATGGTGAAAAGGGCTGAATACCTTTTATGAGGATACTTATATGTCAAAGCTGAATATCTTACAGACATGAAAATTGGTATTTAGAATCTCTTTTAAAAGCAAAGAAACACTTATTTTTTTGTTTTCGGAAAATTCTTCTAACGGGAGGTGTACAGGAGTGAAAAATGGGCGAAATTTTAAAATGAGTATATCTAAAAATGTAATATTCTACAGACCTGAAAACTGGTATTTGGAGTCTCCTGTAAAAGTAAAGAGGGACACACAATTTGTTTTCGGAAAATCTACTTAAGAAGTTAAAACGGATTGAACTTTAAAAATGTGAATATCTGCAGTATATCTCAAAAACTTAGCATGTTATACACATGAAAATTGATTTCATTAATCTCTTTTAAAAGTAAAGAAGCACTTTTTCTTGCTTCTGGAAAATCCGCTTGAGGTGGGGGCTAAATGGACTGAAATTGGGGCTAAATTATGCTGTAGTAGTTAATGTGATTAGCTGCCAACCCCGGAGGCCCGGGTTCGATTCACATCTCTGCCACGAAATTTGAAAAGTGGTACGAGGGCTGGAACGTGGTCCACTTAGCCTCGGGAGGTCAACTGAGTAGAGGTGGGTTCGATTTCCATCTTGGCCATCCTGGAAATGGTTTTTCGTGGTTTCCCACTTCTCCTCCAGGCGAATGCCGGGATGGTACCTAATTTAAGGCCACAGCCGCTTCCTTCCCTCTTCCTTGTCTATCCCCCACCAAGGCCCCTGTTCAGCATAGCAGGTGACGCTGCCTGGATGAGGCACTGGTCATTCTTCCCAGTTGTATCCCCTGACCCAAAGTCTCACGCTCCAGGACACTGCCCTTGAGGCGGGTAAGGGTGGGATCCCTCGCTGAGACCGAGGGAAAACCAACCTTGGAGGCTAAACTGATTAAGAAGATGGATACTTAAATCTCAAAATCTGAAGATGTAACAGACGTGAAAATTGGTATTTGGAATCTTCAATAAAATTTAAAAACACGTATTTTTGTTTCCGGAAAATCCACTTGGGGACGGCGGGGGTGCTTGAAAAGAAGTGACCATTTTTTTCCCAGCAACCAGTTAGGAAATAAATGTCTCTTAGTCCTATCTTGCGCAACATCTTACAGCAATTTTATGTTCAATTAGTCCCATGTAGACTTCGCCGCACAATGCAAAATCGGTACACGGGGCAGTCAGTGTATCTTTTTTTATAGAGTGGAGTCCAATACTTCAGTCGTTTTTACGAAATGTTACTGAACTGTGCAAGCCATACCTGCTCCTTTAGCTTTCGGTAGAGAATTGCATACTCGAATAGTTCAAGAGGCCATTTTGTTTTGACAGAAAAGGGTGTTCACGGCATCATAGAAAACGTGATAAATTTACGACCAATTACAGACATGTCAATTCACTGCCATCTTGTATAGTCTCATCACATCGAAATTGATGGAAACGCGTTTGTCACAATATTTTATAATCTATGACACGGAAATGATGCACAGAAGACCTGATAGCTTACGCCATGTAAATACTACCGTTAAAACGTTCAATAATGTAATATAACTTGACCATAAGGCTGTAACACATCAGTAACTTTACGAAGCGAGAACGTTCGCTCTGTTCCTGAATACAGAGTTACAGGAGCGAGACGTTCCAGCAAGAAGTAGCTGCGTGGAATTAGGCGTGTTCGATGTACTTGAATAAGCTATAGGGATCCGTGAGGGTTCAAAGCCTAATTGATTCATGCCTTTTTAAATTTTCATTTCGTACTCTTCTAGGCGTCCGCCTCTGTGGTGTAGTGATTAGCGTGATTAGCTGCCACCCCCGGAGGCCCGGGTTCGATTCCCGGCTCTGCCACGTGATTTGAAAACTGGTACGAGGGCTGGAACGGGGTCGACTCAGTCTCGGGAGGTCAAATGAGTAGAGGTGGGTTCTATTCCCAACTCAGCCAACCTAGAAGTGGTTTTCCGTGGTTTCCCCACTTCTCCTCCAGGCAAATGCTGGGATGGTCCCTAACTTAAGGCCACGGCCGCTTCCTTCCCTCTTTCTTGCCTACCCCTTCCAAATCTTCCCATCCCTTCACTAAGGCCCCTGTTCAGCATAGCAGGTGAGGCCGCCTGGGCTAGGTACTGGCCATTCTCCACAGTTGTATCCCCGGCCCAAAGTTTGAAGCAACAGGACACTGCCCTTGAGGTGGTAGAGGTGGGATTCCTCGCTGAGTCTGAGGGTAAAACCGACCGTGGAGTGTGAACAGATTACGAAACGAAACGAAATTCTTCTAGGCATCCTTTACGAAGGCCTGACTTTTCTGAAGTCTCACATATTCGTCTAAGGAGGTTATAATAATCAGACATAATAATTATCGCCGCGTAAGCACCTACTACGGAAAAATTCATTGTGAATACAACCTGAAACATAATGCTGGAATCATTAAGTAATAGGTATATACTCTACTCGTAGAGAACGGTTGCAACTATCTGGGCTTAAGTGAGACACGATTCTTTAGCACGCTGTGGTGTTTGCAGCAACGTAAACCTGTCAGCACATTCGAGTTCAGAACTTGTAACATCCAAGATCACTTTCGAAGAGATAGCGTAGATTATTACATTAGTACAGAGATATGAGACATATTCTGTTCGCCTGGAGTGGCTACATGGCACTAATCGCAGCCAACATGCGATTTTTAAGAGTGATTCAGAGTTCGAATCTATCTACAAGCTTCTCATTTTTATTGTTATACTCTTAAGACATTCGTAGTCTGAAAAGTCACTTTTCACCTTTAGAGAGAAAGCATACATCAGAAAGGAATAATAACATGCGACTTTTATATGGAAAACGGCTACAACGATTGAAGCGCAAGGCACTTACTGTCGGCATTATGACGCACCCATTCAAAGAAACTACTGCACCCGTTCGACTCGAAGAACGACTGGAATTCATACGTAGGGCACATTAAGCAGCACATAGTAGCCTAATCCTTACAGCAAAGTGCAGGCAGTTTCCACCACCTACGCTGCAGCAAGCAATAATGACTCACCTCTACCGTACTCAACGAAAGAGGTAGTCATTTTGAACGATTCCTTCATTTATCGAATGGCCATGCACAAGCCCATTGCACCTCTGTCGGTAATAGCTTATTATACTGCAAATAGCTCTTTTCAGAGCTACTTAGAAATGAACATAACAGAGCACCTGCAACATGAGGACTGATCAAGATTTAGATTTGTCGTCAACAACACGAACATTTAACAACGAAATAAAAATCGTCCTTTTAAGGCACGAACTTCCGACTAACGAGCACGTTCGGCTTTCACGATATGTCGTTCGCCACTACTTCTAGTCACTCAATCATCATATTCTCTGTACGTGAATTTTCATTGATAAAGAATTTTCACGATTCTTTATAATCATTCGATATTTTATCGTTAATGCTGAATTCGTTGACACGAATAATTGAATTATAGAAAGCGTAGTAAGGCCAGCCATCGCTATGAGTAGCCAAAGTCAATGTTTTTAGATTAGGCTATAATCTGCGGGTTGCATCAAACTGAGTGTTTACGGCAGCTGTACCACTCGTCATAATTAAATTGGCGAAATTTTCGTACAGTTATCCGTTTCAGGTGTAATAATGACCAGCTGCATATATTTTAGCTTTCCTTTCCTGAAAGTCCACGTTTTTACCCCTCTCCCCAAAAGCAAGATGGCAGCACAATCTGCCAGACGAGCTTGAAAATTGAAATTTGGCAAAATTATGTTATAGCATGTAACCGACGGAAAAATTCAAAGATGTTTAAATTTTCACTTTCTACCCCCGAAAATAATCGAAATATGGAGGTAATTTTAATGACGGTCCAGATCTTCGTTTCGATGTATTTCGTGGCTAAACGGTAAGTCGTATCACGAAACGGATGGCACAATCTCCGTTCAATTTTGAGTGATCTACAACTTTGGTCCTTTTATTTTATAATTAATTATATACACTAGTACCAGCACACTAAATTTTATTTCAAAACTGGTTTTCCGACTCTCGGGTCCATCATCAGCGTTAAAATCATTTTAAAAACATTTGCCTTCACATCACTGTGTTGTCACATTCAGTTAAAATAAGTTTCCTTCTTCGTTTTCTTCTTCTTAATCTGTTTACCCTCCAGGCTCGGTTTTTCCCTCGGACTCAGCGAGAGATTCTACCTCTACCGCCTCAAGGGCAGTGTCCTGCAGCTTCGGACTCTGGGTCGGTGGATACAACTGGGGAGGATGACCAGTACTTCGCCCAGGAGGCCTCACCTGCTGTGCTGAACAGGGGTCTTGCGAGGGGATGGGAAGTTGGAAGGGATAGACAAGGAAGAGGGAAGGAAGCGGCCGTGGCCTTAAGTTAGGTACCATCCCGGCATTTGCCTGGAGGAGAAGTGGGAAACCACGGAAAACCACTTCCAGGATGGCTGAGGTGGGAATCGAACCCACCTCTACTCAGTTGACCTCCCGAGGATGAGTGTACCCCGTTCCAGCCCTCGTACCACTTTCCAAATTTCGTGGCAGATCCGGGAATCGAACCTGGGCCTCCGGGTGTGGCAGCTACTCACACTAACCACTACACCACAGAGGCGGACTGAAATACATTTTAAACTGTTAAAATGGAGCCCTGTTGAGATCAACATAGGAAGGGCTGGATTATCCTCGTGCTCAGGCTGTATTAGACAAACGTTCGGCTTTAAGTACGGGGCATGCTGGAATCACATGGTAATACGTCACCACAAGGTTGTGAACAATGTGTTGCTTGCTACTGTTTCATTTAAATTTTTATCAAGTTCCCTTACCTGCGCCAGGAATATCTCAGTGTTTTCACGGGTACTTACTTCAAACCCTTAATTACCTTTAACAATTTATTTCATGTACGTTTCGATCCCTAAAATGTTAAGACTATAGTTCCGCGAAAGCAGAATATTTGTTGTACTTTATTGTCTTGAAATATTCTTGATATCTTTGATTTGAGACTCGGCCAGTACTACCCATATAAAACATTTTACAGTCGTCAAAGGTAAGACTATATATTCCCGAATTGGTGTAGACAACTTTTTTGTTGATACTATATGCATTATATACATGTTCTGATATTTTATTCCCGGTTTTAAATGCTGTTTTGAGTTGAAATTTCCGAAATATATTAGCGATTTAAAAAAACTTGATTTCCAAAATGCGTAAATGTTACAAATGATGATGATGATGATGATGATGATGATGATACTTGTTGTTTAAAGGAGCCTAACATCTAAGGTCATCGTCCCCGATGAAGAGATTTCCTTTCTTCTCCCATGGTTTCCCTTTTTCTCCATTTCCTTTTTTACGTATAATTGTGCCTATTATTTCTGGGTTGTAGCCATTTGCTTTAGCAGTTTTATTTTATTATTCTAATTCTGTTCAGTCCGACTTATTGGCTGAATGGTCAGCATTGAGGCCTTCGGTTCATAGGGTCCTGAGTTCGATTCCCGGCCGGGTCGGGGATTTTAATCGCCTTTGATTAATTCTTCTGGCCCGGGGACTGGGTGTTTGTGTTTTGCCTAACACTTTCCTCTTCATATTCAGACAACACTACACTACCAACCACCACAGAAACACGCAATAGTGATTACATCTCTCCATATAGGGTTGGCGTCAGGAAGGGCATCCGGCCGTAAACAGGGCCAAATCCACATGTGTGACACAGTTCGCACCCGCGACCCCACAGGTGTGGGGAAAAGTGGTAGAACAAGAAGAAGATGCTTCTAATTTCTTTCAGTTTTTCATTACTCATGGGATTTTTTTATAATCTATTAACATAGCTGTTGTAAGCTGCTTGTTTTTGACTGACCTTTGCAATGGAGTCCTTCTCCAACTCTGTGTAACTGGCATTGATAAGAAGGGCCTACCATTGTAATGAATAATTTCCCTCGCAATTTGACTGGCGGAAGGCAAGGGAGGATGCGATTTTCTTCAAAACATCCATACACGATTGTGTCTGGAGGGCTCCATCCAATAGTTATCACTACTGGAGGGAGCTATTATCCCTATTATTTCAAACTCTTACTATTATCGTGAGCATCCTCGCGATTCCCTGGCAATCGCCGAATACCTGGTAATCACCAGGCTCCAGCTCGCAGTAATCGCTGCATGGAGTGCCCTCTATCCCTATTACAGTTTGTTTAGTACTTAAAACTTTATATTAGACTAGCAAATGTACCCGTGCTTCGCTACGGTATTCTGCATTGTATACGAATTTTGAACTAAATACTGTACATGCAGTAAATAAGATTGTTTTAAAATAGCATGTCTCTTAGCGTTATCCGAGAAACAGCATGGAGAGGTACCCATACGTTGTTTCCAATGTCAAGTACTTGTTACGGATTTGTGATGATAACGACAGGAGTAGTGGTGTGACGCCGGTTCTGATCCACTTTGGGGTGGGGGGTGGGCGGGGGGCGTGGTCTGTGCTCTGATTGGTTGGGGGGTGGGGGTGGGGGCGTGGCCTGTGCTCTGATTGGTGGGTGGGTGGGGGGCGGGGCTTTGCTCTGATTGGTGGGTGGGGGCGGGGCTTTGCTCTGATTGGTGGGGGTGGGTAGTGCTGGGGGGAGGGTGGGTGTGTTGGTCTGTCTCTGTGGGGGGAGGTGAGCGTGCGTGCGCGCGCGCGCGTGCAGGGTGGTGGGGGCGGGGTGTGGCCTCCACCCCCTTGGCGGAGGGGGGTTACGTTTCCCCCCTTTGTGCAGCTGTGTGTGTGTGTGTGTGGCAGGTGCGCGCTCCCCTCCCGCTGAGTCAGTCTCGTTCATCCCCCTCGCTCCCCCAGCTGAGTCAGCCTTAACCGCGTTTCCCTTTGTGCAGCTGTGTGTGGCAGGTGCGCTCTCTTCCCGCTGAGTCAGCATGACGCGCAGATGTGCTCCCCTCCCGCTGAGCCAGCATCGTTCCCCCCTCGCTCCCCCGCTGTGTCAGGCTCGTTTCCCCCCTTCCTCTGTTCTTTTGTGTGTGTGGCAGGTGCGCTCTCCCGCTAAGTCAGCTTCCCTTATCTCTTATTTTTAAACATGCATGCAGGTGCGCTCTCCCGCTGAGTCAGCATTGTTCCCTTCGCAGGTGCACCCTCTTGCCGAGTCAGCATTTTTCTCTTTGTTATTTTTAAAGAAAATGTGTGCACGTGTGCTGTCCTGCTGAGTCAACATCGTTATCTCTTATTTTTAAATGCATGCGGGTGCAGCAGGAGTGCTTAAGAAAAAAGTGGGTGTTATAAAATTAGGAGCGTTGTTGGCTTGCACGTACGCTTTCAGGGGGAGCGCTCTCCCTCCCTAGCCTAACCACCTACAGTTTCATCACGTGCGCTCCCCTGCTAGTAAACAAGCGTGTAGTGCCTAAGAGTAGGGGTAAGAGATTGAGTATATATGCTGGAGGGTTTTGTAGACTGTATCAGAGATTCGTCTCAGTTATTGAAGGGAATACTTTTCAACAGAAAAATGGTACGAGTGAAGCAGACGTTGCCACGATGCTATAAACCTATGGACTTGAGGTTTAGCCTTCAGCAGCAGCAGCAGCAGCAACAGCATCACCAGCAGGAGGAGAAGAAGGAGATGTTGCCTACACCACCGATGCAGAGCTTTCCTCAAGTCCAAACACTAGTGGACTTGAGCTGTGGTAGCCTTCAGCAGCGACAGCAACATTACCAGGAGGAGGAGATGTCGTTGGACTTGAGCTGTAACGGTAGCCCGCGACAGCAGGAGTTGCAGACCACACCACCAATTCGTAGTAGAGTTCAACCTCAGCAGCAGCAGTATCAACAACAGCAGTGGGAGGACAAGAAGGAGATGCTGCCTACACCACCACAGATGCAGTGCTTTCCTCAAGTCCAAACACTACTGGGCTTGAGCTGTGGTTGCCTTCAGCAGCGGCAGCAACATTACCAGGAGGCGGAGATGCTGTTGGACTTGAGCTGTAACGACAGCCTGCGACAGCAGGAGTTGCAGACCACACCACCACTTCGTAGTAGAGTTCAACTTCAGCAGCAGCAGCAGCAGCAGCAGCAGCAGCATCAGGAGAAGGAAGAGGAGGAGATGGACTGCAGTTTACAGCAGGAGGAGGAGGAGGAGGAGCTGCACAATAGTTCCATTGTAAAATGGATTGAGGAAGTGGTGGTACTAATAAGAAAAGAAGAGGAAGAAGAGGAACGACAGAAAAAAAATCTTTTCCTCTTTAAGGAGGAGGAAGAGGAAGAAGAAGAAGAAGAAGACCTATATGATGAAGAAGATAGTGATGATGATAATGATGAAAAGACATTCATCAAAGAGATGAAAAAAAATTTCAGTTTTGATTCAGTTGCTCAAAGGGGGCTTGAGGAGCAAGGGTGTTGCGAAGCACCCAATTTGGAAAGAAGTAACAACGGAGAATTTTATAATTGTAAAAATTGTAAATGCATAAATATTTTTTAAATATTGTATTGTATTGTTTTGTTTTGTATTGTATTTTGTATTGTATTTTGTGCACTAGTTTTTTAAATATATAATTATTTTTATATCTTTTTTTATTTCTTAAACCTTTATATGTATCCTTTCATTATTACTAAGAGCAGAAGGAAGGAAAAAGGGAAACAAAAAAAGCACAACATCTTTTATTTTTTTTATTACAATCTATTCCTTACAATACATTAGTTTCTTTAATCCAAGAATTATGAGAATCATCATACCCTAACCATTTTACAAGCACTTTATTTCCTTTCCTTCGAAGTATGCGTTCTACTAGGTAGATGTCTGGATGTTTAGTCTTTTGCAATTCTTCTGTGTAGAAGGCACCAGCTATTAGATGTTGTTGACAGTCTTTTAAGAGGTATGTCACAGGGTTAGTAGGTTGCACCTTATAAATAGTGAAGAGCTCAGTAGTCCAGTTAGGTGTATACCCTTTTTCAAATTGATGTTTTTGCTTGCTGATGCGAACAATATCACCTACTTGAAATTTTCTCTTTCTAGTATCTACTGTTTTAATTGTGTTATACACTGTTGCAAGCAGTCGATTGTCTTTTACATCACAAGGTTTCATTTTAATAGTACGGTGATAGGTGTGATTATAATCATGGATAAGCTTTTGTAACCTATGTATCCATGAATGAGTTCCTTCTTTAGTAAACATTCTCCACATACGTTCACGAAGTGTTCGGTTGAAACGTTCTACAACACAAGCTTTCATATTGCTGTACGTTGAGTAATGATTAATGTTGTGTGATGTGGTCCATCGTTTGAACTCAGCATTGTAGAACTCTTTTCCTCTGTCTGTTTGAATATGTTTAGGAAATCGTTTGCTCTTATTGTATATCTTACGCAGCACTGCAGCAACTTCTTTTCCACTCTTACTTTTTAAAGGTTGTGCCCAAGCATATTTAGAATAAACATCTATAATGGTTAGCATATACTTAAAACCATTATTTTCTCGAGAATAGGGTATCATTTCTACTAAATCCATTTGGTGTAGATCATCTAATCCTTTAGTAATAACCCTCCGCCGCATGTAACATCTGCGAGCGGGGCGGTGTAACTCTCTAGCAATATTAGCTCTGATGTCAACACTCATTCTGATGTGGTGTAAAACGAAGACTGGTTATTTATGCAATAATTCGAGCTTCTCGAAGTTCTTCAATAATAGATAAAATTTCGTTTTCGTGTGCAGTATGACCTGCAGATTTAGAAGCCATTAACAGCTGTAGACGTTGTACAAGCTCATTAGGATCATCCCAGTGTACATAGTCAACAATAGGTTGTTGATGATTATATTTCCACTTCAAACCCATGCCTGTTCGCTTTCTTTTTCTACATGGTGAACTTTCTGTAGAGAAGAGTGGTTTAATAATGTTTGTATATTTATACCCTCGATTAGACATTAACTGTTTATCCGATCGATGCTGAACTCTGTGCGCGTTTGTAGATTCTAATATTTTTACATAATTTGAAAGATCTCTCTTTGTGTATATACTATTATTGGGGAAGGATTTAAAAATTAATTCATAAAGACCTCGCGTGCCTTTATAGCTTTTGTTATTTATGACTATGTCGTTACCGTGGAAACGTATTTCTGAATCACCAAGAAACCATCTAGCTTCTTCTTTTCGTACCCCATAAACTCGATCTAATACTTTGCGTACACTGTGTGGTTGTGTAAATAAATCCAAGTAAGAAGAAGCAATATTCCCTATTATTGGCTTCTGTGCTTTAAAAATGAATGGAACTTCTGCATTGGGTTGCTCTAGAAGAGTTCTTTCTTCGTTTTCTTTTGTTTCTTCTGCTTCTTCTGTTTCTTCTGTTTCTTCTTGTTTGATAGGAGGTGCTGTAGGAGAGTTGAATGAATTAGATTTTTCTGAGACGGTAGCCAGTAGAGATTTTAAGGGTTTGGATATAGGACTAAATGTTTTTTCAAGTTGATTTTCTTGTAAAAGCTCTCCTGATTTAAGCGCATCATATTTATATTTTACATTTTTAATAGCTTGCGCAAGATATTGATTGTCATATATGTCTTTCTTTATGTCAGATTGTACTTGGTTTCTCGAACGGATGCTGCTTTTCAAACGGGTGTTCGCTGAACGGGTGCTGTTTTTCGAACGGGTGTTCGTCGAACGGGTGCTGTTTTTCAAACGGGTGTTTGTCGAACGGGTGCTGTTTTTCAAACGGGAGTTCTTGGAAGGGCTCCTGTTTTTCAAACGAGTGTTTTTCGGACAAGTATTCGTTGAACAATTCATGTTTTTTCAAAGAAGTTCTGTAGATCTTTAGCTTTTGTTCTGTATCTATGAGCAGACAAACCCATAATGGTATTGTAATACGTTTTTCAACGCTTTTTATTCTATCATAGAGAAATCCAGGTTTGTTGTGTAGTCAAACACAATATGTAAAGGTAAAGTAGTCGTTGAATGCTTACCATCGTCTCCAACCAATTTAAATTGCAGTTTGTCTTTTGCGTGAACAGTAATTATAGTTCCTTCTCCGATTGTTATAACATTTTCATTATGTTTACACTGAATCTTGTTAGCTGCAGGAACAATAGACAATACTTCAAGTGTTCCCGAGTGTGGTAACGTGTATGTAAGATGTCCATTATTGAGACGATAAAAGGGACTATCGTACATTGATGGTATGCTTGTTATTTGTAGAAGGAAATGAACAAGCAGCTTATTTTTTAAAGCCTGTACTATAGATAGAACGCGTTCATTTACAATGCTTAATATATTATCTTTTGTTTCAACGATGGATTTTTGGATCCATTCTATGTTCTTTTCGTTTAACAAATTAAGCGTTTTAGTCATGCTAGCTTTGAGTGTAGCGATGTCTTGCTTATAGGTAACCTCTATGTTATCGGTGTGCTGTTTGTTGTACGCATAATCTTCCAGGTGGTGCAGAGTGACAACATCTTGAGCTTCTTTGGGGTTTGAAACACCAGATAGTCGTTTGTCATTTATATCAATAGTCTCTTCGTTAATATGAAAATGAGCAAAGTGATTGCTAACGTTATTTTTAAGTTCGTTGATATCATAGATTACTACATCAGTTATGAAATTTTTAAGATTAGCTATGTCTTGCTTATGGTAGACCTTTATTTTATCAATATCTTGTTTGCCGCATGCATAATTTTCTAGATGCTGTAAAGTGACGACATCTTGAGCTTCTTTGGGGTTTGAAACATCAGATAAACGTTTGCCTTTTATGTTGATAGTATCTTCGTTTATATCAAAGTGCTCAACGTGATTGGTAACGTTATTTTTAAGTTCATCAAGATTATTGACTACTACATCAGTTATGTGAGTTTGAAGATTAGCGATGTCTTGCTTATAATTAGTCTCTATATTATCGGTGTGCTGTTTGTTGTACACATAATCTTCTAGGTGCTGCAAAGTGACAACATCTTGAGCTTCTTTAGGGTTTGAAACCCCAGATAGTCGTTTGTCTTTTATGTTAATGGTTTCTTCGTTTATATCAAACTGAGCAACATGATTGCAAACGTTATTTTTGAGTTCATTGATATCTTTGACCACCACATCTGATATACGGGTTTTAAGGTCAGCAATATCTTGCTTATAGACAATCTCTATGTTATCAGTATGTTGTTTGCTGCATGCATAACTTTCTAGATGCTGCAAAGTCACCACATCTTGAGCTTCTTTGGGGTTTGAAACCCCGGATAGACGTTTGCCTTTTATATTGATAGTATCTTCTTTTATATCAAAGTGAGCAACATGATTGGTAACGTTATTGTTAAGTTTATTGATATCATTGGTTACTACATCAGTTATATGAGTGAGATCAGTGATGTCTTGCTTATAGTTAGCCTCTATGCTATCGGTATGCTGTTTGTTGTATGCATAATTTTTTAAGTGGTGTAGAGTAATAGCATCTTGATCATTTTCAGGGTCTGAAACATCAGATAGACGTTTACCTTTTATGTTAATGGTTTCTTCTTTTATATCAAAGTGAGCAACGTTCTGTTTAAGTTCATTAATATCATTTTGATGGTTGGCTATCACACAGTCTGTGTATTGTTTGTTATATGCATAATTCTCAAGATGATGCAACGTAACAACATCTTGAGAATCAATTGGATTAGAAGCTTTAGATATGCGTTTATTGTGTATATTGAGGTTATCAGTGTTTACTTCTATAATGTCATTTTGCTTATTTAAGTTTGATTTGAGTTCGTTTACAGCTTGGTTTATGCTTTCTACAACAGCATTAACATCTTCCTGACTAGATGCATACAGTTCCAAATATTGTTTATTTACCGCATCAAGAGGTTTTCTCGGATCTTCTAAACCGGTTAGTCTTCTTTTCTTAACATCTATATCACTCTCTGTTTGAATATCAAAAATATCAGCGTAAGTGTCAACCTTACGTTTCAATTCATTAAGTTCTTTTACAACTGATTCGTCTAAATACTCTTTAGAATGTGTATAATTATGAAGATGTTCCAAGGTCACTGCATTAGGAGCTGTGTTTTGATTTACTATTCCGGTAACTGTAGTGGATCCTAATTCCAAACTTCCCACTCCAGAATTGTTAACAATTGTTTTCTTGAATTCGTTAAGAGAATCTACAACAAATTTTTTATTACATGCATCATTTTCAAGTATAGGGTCGGCTACACAACGTAGTCGCTTATTATTTAATGAATAATCTCCATCTTCAGTGCGGTATAAGTTATTGGCTACAGCTTCAAACAAAATACCATCCACATAAGCCTTAGTTGGTATATCATCTTCCAGTACTGGGTAAGATACAGCAACCTTAACATTTCCACATACCTCCATGATGTTTACACTCACTACTCAGTAGATCAAATGAACATGATCCATATTATATTCGCAGTATTTATACCTTCCGTGTATCGAAATACTTATCGAATCCATTACGATACCGTCCGTTATGTAATTCACTATCTTTATCGATAACAAGGAAACTATATCGATTTTCATTCCAACACTGAGCGCAGAGTTCCTTAAACTCATCGAAGCTCATATCCGTATTAACATGATCATCGTACACATGCTTTAGGTTTCCAACATCTTGTCTAAATAATATAATAAAATTTGCGTTATCTCGAAGTAAATGTTTGGGTAGACAGGTGTAAGTTTGACATAGATAAAACACATCAACACCAAAATGTCTAGCCATACTAAAATATGTTTTCATAATACTTTGTTTATCGCACGCTACATCATCGAAAATAATCACAGAGTGAGGTTTTGTTTCTTCAGGACGTATAACATCTTCGTTTTCAGAATAGCTGTAATAGGAGATACTTGGAATGGAAGCCAGCACCTTTTCTAAGCGAGCATATTTACTTTGCTGTAACGATTTCGAATAGACGTAGACGTTGGCGAAACGCAAACCATTTGGGTGTTCCAACAGATTAATCATAAGATTAGTTTTTCCACAATTCGATGGACCACATATGATACAACGCAAAGAGTTTGGAAGGAGAACACTGTGGCGTCGCACAGCATTTTGTTCTCCTCCTCCATCACCGTCTTCTATTACACGAACAGGTAGAGAGATGGTTTGTTTTACCGTTTTAACCATAGCGGACTGAATGATATGCATCACCTGCATGCTTATATATATATGCTTACCTTGAGGTGAAAGCTTTCACACGATGTTTGTCACTCGAACGAGTAACAACAACGTTACTAGTACAACAAAGAAGACGAAGAAAAATAAGAAGAAGAAGAAGAAGACTTGTTGTGGACGTGGGTTATTGAATAAAATTATAAACAAAGGTATTGACCACCTCCCATTTGAAGCACACATTCCAGGTTACCAGTATTGTGGACCAGGCACCCGACTCGAAAAACGGTTGAAACGTGGTGATCCAGGCATCAATCCTCTAGATAAAGCGTGCAAAGAGCACGATATTGCGTACCAAGAAACTGATGCAAATCATCGACGTGAAGCCGATCGAGTATTAGCTTCTAAGGCTTGGGCTCGAGTCAAGTCACGGGACGCAAGCGTACGAGAAAGGCTTGCGGCGTTAGCCGTGGCTGGAATTATGAAAGGCAAGGCAAAGCTAGGAGCTGGAAAACAAAGAAGACAAAAAAGAAAAAACCATTTATTGCTAGCTATTCAGAAAGCTCGCTCTGCGCTCGCACGTCTAGGACCAGGTGTCGGCATCAAGCAGGCAGCTTCCGCAGCACTCAGAGCTGCACGCAAAGCTGTAGGAAACAACAACAAGAACAACAACAGTGTAGGAAAAAGAAGAAGAGTTATCCCATTACCACAAAAAAAGTTGGGGGGGGATTATTCCACTTATTCCACTATTCGCAGGCCTATCAGCCTTAGGAAGCCTAGCGGGAGGAGCGGCAGGTGTAGTGAACGCTATAAACAAAGCCAAAAAAGCAAGAGAGCAACTGTCCGAGATGCAACGTCACAACCATGTCATGGAAGCAGTAGCTTTACGGGGCGGAAAAGGTCTCTATTTAGCTCCTTACAAAAAAGGATTGGGTCTATACCTCTGAAACTACCATACAAACCGCTCTCTAACATTGAATTACATCAGTATGCCTTACAGTTAGGAATTCCTTATTTTCGTGGTGTTTACATGAGAGACACGTTGCCTAAGTACGCACACAAAAACGAGAGTTGTATTGTAAATCTAGAACCCTCTTCCCTTTCAGGTTCACACTGGGTAGCAATATATAAAAGAGGGAAGCATGCACACTATTTTGACAGTTTTGGTGATTTGAGACCACCTTGTGAAGTATCACGCTATTTGCGTGGTTGTAACCGTATTCTATATAACTACGAACGATACCAATCTTTTGATAGCGTTATTTGTGGACATTTATGTCTACAGTTTCTACTAACTATAAATACTGCTGATAAGTGTTGACAACACATCATTCATCATGAAGAGTAGAAAGGAGTCGGTGTACACGTTGACTGGAAATGGGTCGGAATTGAGCATGGAACTATCTCCAGCGCTTGTTTTAGATGACTATTCGTACGAAGTAGGCATGAAGAGTTTGTATACCTCATACACGATTCCTAACATAACTAAAAATAATAATCTTCTGAGAATTAGGTATGTAGGTAAACATAAAGATATCAATCATGATATAAAGATACCACCAGGAATGTATGAAATTCAGGATCTTATAGATGTTTTAAATAGAAAGTTTGCACGAATAGGAGATACTCCTGATCAAACACATGAATACGAAAAGAATGGTACAAACAGACCCAACAGTAATTTTACTTTAACCTTTGACAAACATACGTTAAAATCAAAACTTTACAGCAAGTATACAATCGATTTCACCGTTGACGATTCTTTGGCACCTATTCTTGGTTTCGGGCGAACTATTTTGAAACCAAACACAACTAATATCTCACCTTCCCCTATCTGCATTTCGAACATTAACGTTATCCGTGTAGAGTGCAATATTGCAAGCGGTGCATTTTTAAACGGAAAACGTACACATTCCATTTACGATTTTTATCCTAACGTTGCTCCAGGGTATAAAATAGTTGAGCAACCCTTACCTATCATTTATTATCCTATTGCCTTACAAAGTGTAAACAACATCACTGTGACTCTCAAAGATCAAACTGAAAATAAGGTTGATTTACTTGACGAAAACCTTTCGGTTACGCTTCACATACGACCTATCGAATGAACACATGGGAATCGTCTACAGAAATACAAGCGATAGAAGTGGTAGTGGAGAACGTAAAGCTTCGAACCACATCTATCTAAAACCATTGACATTAAGCAACAAACGATATCTGGAATCTTTAGGATACAAAGTTCTTTACCCTTATAAAGATATAAAACTAAACAGACACACCTCGTTCTCACCTACAGTCAGCTAAGCCTTTATAGAGTAAACAACATATTCATCATGTCTCAAGCGCCAAAAGAAGAAAAACCGTTTTTCAATCATTCTACTTCGGGTACTGCAGGATACAATGATGAAATACGAATCCCCTATTACGCGAGCAAGGATACTATCTCTTGTAATCCTCACGTTATAAGTTCAGTTACAGGCGGGATCATAAAGTTATTACAAACGGACACACGTACACCCAATATGTACAACAGTTACAAACGAAAGCTTTAAGTTTTAGTGCTATCAGTCCTTATAAAGGTAAAACACACTCCGTGTTTTGCTCATAGTGAGCTAAACTTTTGTATGGTAAACAACACCTCCACCATGTTTCGTACGCTAAACATAGAAGAAAAACCTGTTTTCAATCGTTCTATTACTGCTGTTAAGGAGCGAACCTATCGCCCTTACGCAGGTACAACATTCGGATACAATGATGAAATACGAATCCCAGCACGCAAGCAAGAATACCATCTGTTGCCTTCAAAAAGTTCTCTTCACGTTATAGGTAAAGTTACAAACGGAGCAGGAGCTATATCCACTTCTGCTACCCTAGATAGCAATTTCGGTGCTTTTCTCTTCAGCGAATGTCGATATGAACTTAATGGTACAGAAATCGATCGAACAAGGAATTTGGGAATAGCAAGTACTATGAAGACTTTTGCATCAACGAAATCTACAACCAATCTCCAAAATACCGGTTGGTTCCCTGTCAGTCCAGGTTATGCCCTAGCTGACCCTACAACAGGTTACTTTCACATCGTTATGCCTCTTTCTAATATTTTAGGTTTTGCTGAAGATTATCAAAAGTGTATCACAGGTTGCTCCCACGAACTAGTATTAATTAGAAGTAGCAACGATAATTGCACCCTCAAATCTACAGAAGATAATGATAACTCTAATATAATTATTGAGGATATTTATTGGAAGGTGCCTTCACTCTCTCTCTCCCACCAAGAACAAGCACGCATGCTTAACATTGTAGAAAGAAATGAGAACTTGCAAATCGCATTTCGATCGTGGGAATTGTATGAACTTCCTTCTCTGCCTGCAACCAAACGAATGAATTGGACAATAAAAGCATCTTCACAACTAGAAAAACCACGTTTTATTATCTTCGGATTTCAAACTGACAGAAAGAAAAAAAGCACTAATGCTTGTGTGTTTGATCATTGTAATATTTCTAAACTAAAAGTCTTTCTCAATGAGGAATATTATCCAAATGAAGACATACGTGTTAAAATAAGTGCTGGAGACTTTTCCGAACTGTATGATATGTATACAAAATTTCAAGCTGTTTATTACTCATTAGAGGAAAATGAAATCGTTGGACCTATGCTTGGTAGACTAGAGTTTAAAACATTGGCACCTTTGATTATTATCGATTGTTCTCACCAAAATGACTCTATTCGCTCATCTCCAGTCGACATTCGTGTAGAATTTGAAACCGACACCGACATTCCTGCGAATACATCTCTTTACGCACTTCTTCTTCATGACCGAATTGTGGCTTATAAACCACTTAGCGGAGAAGTTACCATAAAACAGATGTAGACTTGAGAAGAAACACTCGCCATGCTTGCATACTTCTCTGTTATTATGGAACATACTATACTAGAACTTAAAAATAGGTATGACTGAAGAATAGGGTGGTGTCGTCATAAATCAACGCTTCCTTCACCGCGCTCGTGTCGCCATCTATAAAGTGTTTATTGATGGAGTTACTATAAAAGAGATGTGGGCTAAGAGGAAACCTTCACTCCATGTGCGTGTACTTCTCTTTCATCATGGAACAGTCTCCACTAGTTCTCATCGATCTGAAACCTTTGGAAAATGGGCGAGTTGAATGTGCTTTCTGTGAATACACCAAGGATGCTGACTTTAGTTGTGCAGCTTTAATTAAATTCGACAAACAAGATAAGTTAAAAAAATTTTTAAAAGACTTACAAAACAAATGTTTCGTTGTGGTGAACGGATTGGGTGAAGAGTTTAAAACTGTTTTTTCTAAACCTGTTGCTGATTTGTCAATGTACGGATGTTCGAAAGCAGCCTTGACAGCAGAAGAAACCAGTGATGATAAATACTTTCCGTGTGAACTACATCAAGAAGAAAAACAGAAATGTGCGTTATGGCATAATAAACACATGCATGATTGGCTCTCTAAAGAGAGTAATGTTATGCGTATGGTGAGTGCTTCTATAAACAAATATCGTCATAGTGGACTTAAATCATTCAACACTCTGGACTGGTGTTATATGCCCGATGAGATTCTGATTTCGCTTGCTGATCATCAACTTCCTTTTCTTTGGAACATACTGCCAGATGAATTCAAGGAAAAACATCCTGAATATGAATATTGTTATGAACATTACTTCAACAACGATCCAAACGCTACTACTCAAATAGATGGTACTCCCAGTATGAAGAAGGACTGTCGTATGTGTAAACAAAAAAAGGTGAAGGAGATGTATTATAATAGTTCTTGCTGTCCAAAGGAATAAATAATAAAAAAGATGGTGTAATTATGTTTATATATACACATTTTTTGTATATGTGTCTTGATTAAATAAATATCATATAACCTCTTTTGTGTATTATTTATTTCACCACCTTCCTTATTGTTAAAATAAAAACAAGCAATATATATAAATTTATTATTTTTTATTTTTACAAACTAGCTCTTTTACATTTAATTACATATATAATCACTTCATTTATACTTTAATAACAATCAAATAGGTACACAAATAATTTATTAGTTCCTGTACATACATTTTAATTAGTACATGAAACATCATACTTCTTATACTTCTTTACTATCACCATCAATGCGGTAATGACCCCACGCTAAAGTTGAAATACCATCTGATTGGATGTATCGTTTATCATCATCTGGTGTTAAAACTACTTTGTTTTGACACACAGTAAACACATGATGAAGATTTGATTGTATAGAATACTGATTTTTCATCATATGCTTATTTTCTCTGAAACACTCCTCATAATCATCTATTGTCAAATTCGCTGTAGATTTTACACCTTTGGCTTTTGTTACAGTTTTCTTTTCTGTTTTTATAGCATACATTTTTGCTCTAAGTCCAATAAATTTACAAAACAACACACCTGACAATTCATCCTTCATGTAGCCTATTTCACGTCTATTCATTCTAGGAATTCTGTAAGGATTATCCTCTGAATAGTCTCCTGTATCAAACCATTCAGCAATATCTTCCTTTATATCTGCGTAAACATCCTTAGTTTTTATATGATAAATAAGGCTATCTGTATCAGTATACACTAATGTAAGGTCCCCCTCCTTTGGATACTTTTGCTTCATGTACGCATAATGAAAATCAACTACCTTTGTTTTAGATAAGTCTAATATCGCCATTCCTACAAACATTGGTTTATCGCTCTTGACTATCACCCTTTCCATTTCAATAGCTGCACACGATTCATCAAAAATGACTCGTTTCTTAAAGGTAGGTTGCGCTATTAAACGCCCAGCACCAAAAGGTCCATCCCAACGTGTCGTCAATTTAACATCCCTAAACTTTCTCACATTCATTAGTGTGCGACCAAAAACGGAATTATTCATTAACTTGAAAAAGTTTTTATCAAGATCGTTTGTGCTTTGCTTACGTTTTTCTGTATTCAATTCAATGTAAGGTTTCATCCAAGGAGCTTGATTAAATTGTAGTATTCTGTAAATTTTTAAACATTGCAAACCATACTTTAAACATTGTTTCAAGTTTCGATAATGCAACACATACCGATGTTTATTATGTAGTGTTGTCATAAGTTTAGGAAGAGCCTTTTGTGCAGGAGATTTCCTCATTTCAGGACAAAGTGGAAAATCGTTATGCCAATCATGTATTTCTTTAGGATATGATAAATCCACTTCTAAAATATAACCTATTTCAGATTCATCATCTACATTTAGCACATCAAATTCATCTACATTTTCTACCCAAGAAAAATTGCCTACTGGGAGATACTGCATCATAGCCCACCCATATAGGTTATTTACATCCAAGTACAGTAAGTAAGAGTCGAGTATTTCTGGGTTGTAATCGCTCATGTATTTATTGTTAGCTTCAACATACCTATGAGCACAATATACTACTCCTCCTCGAATACCTCTTTCTACAAATTGCATCATATCCACATCGGTGATGAGTTCTATGTGAACTTTTGTTGTCTTTAGAAGCGAACTCCAAGCTAAACCAGGAGCAGTAAAATAATGAGCAGGATCCAACCCATAAGTCTCTCTGCACACCTTTCTAAAATTTTCAAAAATATCTGCTAAAAGTAGCACATCAGTTTTCAAATACAAATCTGAATAGTCACCCAAAGTAACACAATTAAAAGTTTTCCATACACGTTGTGCTCGTTCATATTCTATCTCAGAAATAGAACTACCAGTAAGCAAACTACCAAACATATCTTTTGGTGGTAAACTTCTTTCATCTAATACGCTTATTTCCTTTACATATTCGTAAGGAAAAACACCTTTTTGACACATCAATTCGAAATGAACAGCATCTGGAAAATATTTCCGCGTGATATGTTTAGCATCATTGTTCATGTACAAAGCACATTTCTCTAATGAACTGCCTAAGAAGTTGAATGAATCAAGAAATCGTAATTGCAACGACCTGAAAGCTTTACTATCAACAACAGGAACAACTTTAGTAAACGACTTATAGCGTTCTGTATTAGTAGGTATTAATGTCACCCTTCCTGGATTAAATACCTCACTCGCATTATCATCATTCTCCTCTACCTCTACAATCTTCTCACACAATTGTTTGATAATAAAATGACTATCGTATCCACTCAAATTATGAAAAAAGACTGGTATGTAATTCGGTAAGGTGTACTGTAGATTACAACACTGGTGACTAGCACCACGAAATTTTCCAGTTAAGTGGTCATGATCTTTAACTTTAACATCTGTTGCGACAAACTCTTTTTCGCAAATATGACAAGTAATTGCTCCTAAATATTCTTCTTCCTGATCTCTATTAAGTTCCTCTTTCGGAACTACTTGAGCATAATAATGTGCTATATCTTGAACAATACTAGATAATTCTCTAACAAACCATTCGCAACAATCGTCTCCGCGATATAAATTAAATCTACTGTATGTTTCATTGTAAGAACAATGCAAATAGTAAGCGATACTGTGCGCTCTGTGATAATTCAAGGGTGCTGTATAGGAAGTTTCATTGTTTGGCATAGCCGTGTCAATCGGGTTCAAAACGCATTCGATGTCAGCATAAATAGTAAAAGGAACTATTTCTTTATGTTTATAATGAATGAACTTGATTATTTTTTCATTCTCTTTCGGCATTTCTAACTTTACAGGATTAAATTGACTACACGTAACCATGTGGTTATCTAGTCTGAGTTGTGTACCAAAGTATGATAAACAGCGTTCACACACATAGATCTTATGATTATGTTTGTTAACTGTTGAAGACACTAACCGAGATAGAGATTTGATCCACGAAAAATGGTATACAACGTTATCTTGTTCCGTTTGGAGCAGCAATAGGTTTACATGCTTCCTTGCAGAACCCTCTAATTTCTTTGTAATGTAAATAGGTACAATTGTAAACGGTTGATTGCTATCTTGCCCTGCATACATCCACTTTCCATTTTCATACATTACTCCATACACATTTACTGATATATCGTTTTGGTTTTCAAATTTAGACAACTTTTGTATTTCCATAGGAAATGAAATTCCTTCTAAGTTTAAAACACTTCTATAGTCTGGATATGATGATCGACGCTCGGTATGCGTTCTTGCTGGGTTAAGAGCAGCTACAATTGACCATGCAAAACAGTCGTCATCGTTGCATTGTACATTAACAACAGCTTTCTTATCCCGTATGGCTTTAGGTAATTTCAAATGGTGACCCGCATGAAATCCTACATATGAATTTATGTTTATTCGCAGTTCCAACAACGACTTAAGAGCCCACCCAGAATCTCTCTCTGGATAGCGACTCAATTTGGTTAAGGTCTCTTGCACAACATTTTCTTCATACCACTCTCGTAAATCTGTTGCAATAGTAATAATATGATTTTTGGTGTTGGTGTGAAGTTTAGTTGTCTGATCCGAACTAGGCAATATGTGTTCAGATATCAATGATGTGTTTACTTTAAGCGCACTGCTTTCTAACGCTTTTTGCACATACTTTTTAAACCATATGTAACACCTTTCCAAAAACAATTTAGGATCCTTCAACTCACAACTATTTCTAATTGACCCAGTAAACATACGCGTCCTGTAACTAGTTTCTAGTAATGTCCAAGCCATACAACATTTTTCTACTCTTACAGTTACTTTGCTTAAACAATTGTTTTGTATACAATTCTTTAGACTGTCAACTAGATTTACCCAATATGTATTCAATTCATTTGTATTTTCAATTAACGTGGGTTCATAGATTGAAAGATGAGTTGATGGAATAACGTCTACAGACACATTCAACCCTCTGTCCAAACCACATTGTTCTAACATACTCTCTACGGAGGTGTATGTGTCACTTAAAAATTCTTCAAATTTATGATTGTTTGTTACATTATCCAAAGAAAAGGAAAGTTCTTCTGATAACCTCAAACGTTTTGGTTCCATCATTGTTTACCTAATTTCTCTATGTTTTAATAAAAAACAACAATAACAGTTATGTACATCCGCATGAATCCACCATTGCGAAAGGAATGTATAATGCTACTAGAACAAGGAATTAGTTTCAAATCACACTTGTTCTCAAGACTTCATAACAAATGCTAATGATATACCTTACTGTACATATCAATAAACATTAATACATTTGACATAATTTCTTTACTTTAAATAGACAGTAATGACAGTTGCTGTACACAGTATGTACATCCGTATTGTAGTTCAATAACTGTTTTTGAATCCACGAATACGGGGAATGTATAACGTCACAAGAACAGTGAATTAGTTCGGAATCACACTCATCTTGAAGACTGCATAACAAATGCTGTTGATATATCTTACTGTACATATCAGTAAACACTATCACATTCGATTCAAACCTTAGAGTTTTGTAGTTATAACCAGAAATTATTAAAAAATGAGCATTTTTATCCAACCCTGGAGTCTGTAATATCACACGTAACACACACTCATCAACATTTTTCCTGTGCTCTTGATAGTATTCTTTCGAAGAATCTGATGTGTATACAGTAAACGTTAAGGGTGTAATATTGTTTAACCAACAGTCTTCTTCTACTTCTTCTGCCTTACAACCCTCAAGACATGAAGAAACTATAACTAACTGTTCGATTCCTTCTCTCTGTCTTACACTTATATGCTTATATTTCATATTTTAGGCACACATATAAACAAAAAACAGCTTAGGCACACATATAAACACAGCTAAAAACTATGGTAGATAAAACATAGGTAGGGAAGATTCTAGCGCCTTCTCCTCCTCAGCAGACTACCCTTCCCCCTATACATGCATGAACAATGTTAAAGCAAACACTTTAAACTTTCTATTTAACAAAATCTACCTCGTTACGTGAATTTATTTTGCCTTTATATATGAGCTTCAATCCTCTTTGATTTAATTCCTCCACGTCGTTGTCGGTTAGTTCTTGGTACTGAGCTGGTAAAAATACTGATGTTGCCACCTCTTCGTCACCAGATTTTTCTAAAATATCTGCAACAATTCGCCTCCCGTACCGAGTTTTAACAGCTCGGTACGAGAGCACATTGTAAACTTCATTGACCGCTAATTGATCTAGCGGTCTATACTCGCTTCCTCTTGATTTAGATAAAGTAGAAAGTTTCTTCAACAAGTCCATAACTTGATGGCAAACAGTTAAATCACACTCTGAAACCAAAAAAAGAAATCCTAATATTATCCTCTCTATTCAATCAAGTTATAACTTATTACATTGCGTTACAAAGAAACAGAGAGAAAAAAACTTACCAAAAGATTAGGTGTGAATCAAATCTCTGGTCAATCCCGAACAGCGCGAGCAGCAATCAAGGATATATGTAATAGATCACTGATGTACACAAGCAAGGTCGCAGAACCAGCGAATACGTTTCCACAAACGAATGCTGGCTATATATATACTAAACTCATCGCAGCAGGAGAGCGCACGTGCAAGCCAACTCAGCGGGAGGGTGCACGTGCATGCATGTTTAAAAATAGAAGATAAAGGATGCTGGCTCAGCGGGAGAGCGCACGTGCAAACCAACTCAGTGGGAGAGCGCACCTGCCACACACACACACACAAAAGAACAAAGGAAGCGGGGGAAACGAGGCTGACTCAGCTGGGGGAGCGAGGGGGATGAACGAGACTGACTCAGCGGGGGAGCGAGGGGAGGGGAACGAGGCTGACTCAGCGGGAGGGGAGCGCGCACCTGCCACACACACACACACACAGCTGCACAAAGGGGGGAAACGTAACCCCCCTCCGCCAAGGGGGTGGAGGCCACACCCCGCCCCCACCACCCTGCACGCGCGCGCGCGCACGCACGCTCACCTCCCCCCACAGAGACAGACCAACACACCCACCCTCCCCCCAGCACTACCCACCCCCACCAATCAGAGCAAAGCCCCGCCCCCACCCACCAATCAGAGCAAAGCCCCGCCCCCCACCCACCCACCAATCAGAGCACAGGCCACGCCCCCACCCCCACCCCCCAACCAATCAGAGCACAGACCACGCCCCCCGCCCACCCCCCACCCCAAAGTGGATCAGAACCGGCGTCACACCACTACTGACAGGCTCACTTGCCTACTGCCATTCACAATCGAGTTGGGAAGTTTACATTATAATTGCAGGCCCCATTCCCTACTGCGCGGTCACAATCGATTTGGGGAGTTTCCGTTACAATGGCAGCCCCCTTTCCTACTTCCAGACATATTACAGATTGCGGAGTTTTTATTATAATTACAGGAAGCTTCCCTACAACCAGTCAAAATTGAGTTGTGCAGATATCATTATAATGACAGGCCCCTTTTCCAACTGCCGGCCAGCTTACTACCAGTCACACCAAGTTGGTGAGTTTCCATCAAAATAGCAGGCCATTATGCCTAATGCCAGTCACATTTTAGATGGGTACATCTGTTTATAACTGCGGGAACGCTTGCCTACTGCCAAACGCAATCGGGTAAGGGGAGTTTTGAACAAAACTGCATGCTCCCTTGCCTTCTGCAAGTCAAATCGAGAAGTGAATTATTCATTACATTGATAGGCCTGCCTTATTAATGCCAGTTACACAGGAACTGGAGAAGGACCCCATTCCTACTGCCAGTCAAAGTCGGTGTGGGGAGTACTGATTACAATAGCAGACACACCCTTTCTCGATCGCTACAAAATTGACATCAGTGAATACATATAGTTCGACATACGAAAGTATGTGCTTGTTTACAATATTGCAGACCTTCATTCACAAATTAACTGCTGCTAAATGCTACATCATATCGAGAAAGGATTGTACCATAAGACGCCGGATTTAGCGGCCTAAATTGCTGGTCTTATGATATCTCATCTATTCATGGGTCAGATTGAGTTAGAAATGTGGAATACGGTAAAATTTGTGTAAAATTATCTCCCATTGCACTGCGATCACTCCAAATTGAACGGGGATTGTGCCGTCCGTTATGCGATAATACTTCCCGAAGGTCTGCACCATCATTAAATTTTCCTCCATATTTCGATATTCTTCGGGATAAAAAGGGAAAAATTTAAAGATCTTGGAGGTTTTCCGTCCGTTACAGGCTAAAACGTATAATTTTTCCAAATTTCAGTATCCTTCTTCGACTGGCAGATTATGCCGCAATCTGGGTTTTCGGTGAGGAGTGTAAAAATTAGGACTTTCAAGAAAATAAACCAAAAAATATGCAGATGGTCATTATTACCCATTAAACGTGTAGCTGTACGAAAATTTCGCCAAAATAGTCAATGTACAGGCACACAGTCGTTACGATTTTATTTGCATAGATAGATAAGGAACCTGCTCCACACACCTTTTTGGGCTATATCCGCTGGACTTAACCTGAAAAACGGACCGTTTATGATATCTCCCTTATTAATACTCCTGTCGAAAAAATGCACATAAAAAGAGTTTTAGAGATGGAATTCCATCACGTTTGGTCGATTTCCAGTCAGGTTGGTCTTGTACTGTATATATTGTGTAAGAGTAAAATCACCATTTCGGTTCCCTATAAACCGCCAGTCCATTCCGGGAACATGAAATGTTATTGACGATTAACACCTACCGTTGGACAGGTGGATGTTAATGTAAAGTTTGACTCAAATATCTTCAGTAGTTTTCAAGTTGTAAAATATACGCTTTACGCGCACCCGCTCTTGAGTTAAGTCCGGCGGGACTTGTACCGGAAAACGGTCCGTTAATGATATCTGCCTTATTAATCCTCGTGTTGAAATGATACACATGAGGAACAAGGCTTAGAAATGAATTACCATTAAGGCAGGTAAATTTAAATTAAGTTTGGTTTCGTATAATGCCCCGGTCAATTCAGGGATTTAGAAACAATATTTGCCCTAAAACCTACCAAAGGACAGGTGGATGTTAAATATCAAGTTTGGTGGAAATATATCCAGTAGTTTCCAAGTTATAGACAAACAGACAAACAAACAAACAGACACCAAAACTGAATATATGCAGATGCTCATTATTACACCTGAAACGGATAACTGTACGGAAATTTCGCCAAAATTGTCAATGTACATACACACTCTAGAAGTGCAGACCTTTATTTTGATAGTTACTGCTTTGAAACTGTACGGCGTATCTACAAACGGAATTCACCATCAGACGCCCCTTTCAGGGCTCTACATGGTTAGTCCTATGACATCTTCTCGTATCTCCTATATTTATGGGTTAGATTGAGTTAGAGTCATTGAATGGGGTGAAATTTTGTACAGTTTTCACATACTACTTTATATTTTTGATACTCATGTGACAGCTAGAATCATAAAATTTGGCTATAACATGGTCATGTCAATGTGCGTGCCGAATGTCATGATTCTACCTTTCCTATAAGTGTGCCAAATGATAACATACGTGTAAAAGTACAAAATCAACTTGAAATCGAGAAATACAGTTGTATTTAACGTATTAGGGATAGAAATACGACGAAGTCATAGGACAAAAGTTGTAGATCTCTCCAAAATAAACGCCGTTTGCTTTCTGACTTGTGATACGACTTACTTATTAGCAACCAATTACCCCGAAACGAAGGTCTGCACCGTTGTTAAAATTGCATCCATATTTCGGAATTTTCCTGGGCCAAAAGTTATACATTTGCATAGATTATAATATTTCCTCAAAGAAAAGAGTGTCCAGCATTCGGGATTAGCACTCGTATACATACGTGGTAATTAAGGAAGAAAAGAATACAGTTTAGTAAGTTGAAATTAATAGAGAATGGATTATAACTGAGGACATCCGGAAGACGACAAATATGTAAATACCAAGTGAATGTATTGGAAAATCAGATGCTCCTCAATAAATTATGCCGGTGTGAGTTATGGATATAAGAAAGCGGTAATCGGAGAGAAATTTAGGCGCAGGGATTCTTAGGTAATCAGATAAGAAGATGAATATTTGTGTTATTACTTAAGCTATTCGAGGACGGTTATAACCTCCAATGATATTCCGCCAATATCACGCAGAATGGCCGATTGACGACTCTCTTGCTTTCTACCCAAGGAACAACCACGAATTTAAAGGAATGATGAGGAAAATGGCAAGACGTTACCTCCCTGCTGGCAAGCAGTCAGAGACGTTGCCATGGTAACCCATATATTCGTTGTCGGTCTGTGGGTCACTCAATGCAGAGCATGGTATCGGCAGAAAATAGTAAATTTCTCCGTCATTTGAAGAGTAAGGTAAATTATGAACATAACGAAAGTTGTTTATAATTAAGATACCTTTCACATACGGTCCACAGAGTTTACAGAAAATCAATAGTATAAGAAGAAATGGAGGAAAACCGTTGTAATTTTCCTATAAAACCCCCGTCTCTTCAAAGATTTTAGAATGATATGCATATCGAAACCTTCCGTGGGATGAGTATACTCTAAATATGAAGTTTGGTTGAGATCTATCCAGCCGTTTCGACGTGATGGTGGAACAGACAAACAAACAAACAGACAACAGACACGAAGAGTAAAAACCACCGATTCGGTCTTGAGTTGACCTAAAACGGATAATATTTGAAAATTTGGCAAAACAAAAGGAATTACAGACAGCGGACCCCCTACAACTTTATTTATAAGATTTGATTTGTTTATTATTTACATCACAGGGTCTAAGCTGGGGGAGAACTCTGTATGGACTCTTCGGAAATAAATATATGATATGATATGATATGATATGATATGATATGATATGATATGATATGATATGATATGATATGATATGATATGATATGATATGTATGGTATATGGTATGATGTGGTATGATATGATTGTGTCTGGAAGTAGGAAAGGGACCCTGCCATTGTAACGAAAACTCCCCAAATCGATTGTGATCGCACTGTAGACACGGGGGCCTTCTATTATAATGAAAACTTCCCAACTCTACCGTTAATAGCAGTAGGCATCCGAGCCTGTCGTTATCATCACAACTCCACACGTAGCACTTTATATTGGAAACAACGTATGGGGACCTTCCCGTGCTGTCTCTTTGATAACGCTAAGAGACATGAAATTTAAATGATCGTATTCACTGCGTGAACAGTAATTTTTTTCCGATATCCGTATAGGCTACATTGTAGAATACCGCAGCGAAGCACGGGTGCATTTGCTAGTATGTTTATATAGAAGGATTAGTAAAAGAAGAATTTGGAAAGGTAATCCCATGTTTTTTAGTATTTTCCGTCAAATCCGAAATATTGCTTTTTCAATATTTTCTGTCGTGAATTTCAGTTGGTGTTACGCTTCCATCCTGTGGATATTTGTGTACTTCTCTCAGCCAAGGGGGAAGAGTTTTCTATTTCTCCTTAAGCGCAAGTATCTTATAAGCTAATTCAGTTGTTCCTAAAGTGTGCTCCGCGGCTCCCAGGGACGCCACCAACATCTGACTAGGGCGCCGCGCCGAGGATATTGACCTATACCTACTCAGTGGTTAGACATTATTAAATGACCATATCCGTATGGGATTAATAGTATTACTACGCCTACATAAAATTGTTTCTATGGGATAATCTCAATTCATCTGACTTTTCATGATCATTATTATGAGGAAGCCCAGCAAGTTAATATTAATGAATATAGCCGTTTCCACATTCTGGGTATTGACTCCATTCGCTACGTCTGACTTTTATGAATGTGGTTGAAGTACAGGGCTAAATTGAGGACGGATAAAGAAGTCCGTGTTGTAATATATAAAATAACACCAGGATACAACGAACTAATTAAGGATTAACAGGCTCATCATTCAAAGTAAAAAAAAAAAATTAGGGGCTTAGGACATTGTAGGTCATCACATATTATTTTCTTCCGGGGCAGCGATTTTATACCATTCCAACACCCCTTTTAACGATTCCTTCTTTCCGAGCGATCGTTCTAGGGCCTTAGGTAGCTATTGCATGATCGCGTATGCACACCCAAAGTAACTGGGGTCAACTGCTGTATATTTTAAACCGTTATTTTCGCAAAATTTATTGTAAAAAGAGAACCAAACACTTTTGCTTTGAATCATAAACTGCTACTATTGTCACGACACCACCAGTCACGCTTCTTCCGCTTCGCGTATACGTGGAATATCGTTGAGAGCATTTCCAGGATTTGCGGTGACCTGTAGGCATCGTGCGGTGAGGCGTTCGAGCGGAGAAAATGTTTGCTTTAATGTTGTGTTGAAGACGGCCTTCTGCTTAGCGAATGCGCAGGCGCAGAATTTTGTTGCTGATTAACTTGTGCTCATACTGCTTCTCCGAATCTTAGTTTGAAATAGTGCAATGTAAGTCCTCCAGGTTGAAGTATATGTGTAGATGGGGAGTGCCCTAATGAATCTAGCTGTTATACAGTATTCGAAAAGCAGTAATACCGGAGTGGATATACATATGTAGAAAAATGTCCGAGATGAGGAAAATGACAACCAAATAAATTTGTGACACGGTTATTGCACAAGCCGAAGGCAGTTTAAAATTTGCTAGACGTCTTATCGCGTCTATGCTTTTCTCAACAGGATATGTCAGAAATTATAAAAAAAACATTTTTTTTAGAAATCTTTCTGAAGAAAACTCTTGAAACCCATTCATATGCGTAAATAATGTAACAACTGCTCTAGAGCTGGTGTTCAACTGTAGTTCATGATTGGACACAATATTTGGAACGGACATCCTGTGAAAGTCTTAAACTGTTGAACATTATTGTGACAATATCAATAACAACCAGTAAAGCTGACAGATATTTCTCAACATGAAAATGACAGATTGGAAGACAGTAGGCAATGTTGCCTGCTGAGCAATAGTTATTTAAGGACATGTTGACCTCAGTGAGAAAATCATCGACATATTTGCCTTGAAGGAGGATAGAAGAATGGATTTTCTACATGATGTATCTTAAGGTTAGAAAATGGTTACGGAACACATTAGTCCCGGTAAAAAAAATTCACAAGTCTCGTTTACAATGATTAAAGAATGATCTTCATGTAATTATGGACCTACATTTTTGCGGTTTCCTGGAGGAATATTGAAATTATAGCGTAAAATTTGAATCACTATCTTGCACTGGTCAAAGACCGTTAGCTAGCAGTAGCATTGAGTTTTAGTGTGTCTTTTGTTGCATGTACTTAGTGAAGAGTCTGAAAGCCCCACCCAGCTTCTTCACCGATTCAAACCTCACCTACCCCCCCCACCCTACCACAGCTCCTAACTCGGTCAAATCTCCAGACCCGCCGAATATCCTGGCCAGAGAGGTGTTACCTTCTAGTTGGCCCGCATCTCCCCATCGGGGAGGGGAATGAAAAGCTTTCCTAGGTCCTATGTCTCATGTTGCATGTTTCGTAACATGGAGTCTGTCTAATTGTTCTGAAGTTCTGTTAATCGACTTTTGCTACATTTATAGGGGTTTGAAATTGGTTAGAAAAGTGCGTAGTAGAAAATTAGACAGATTTCCTGAAACAAGAAAACTTACTACGACAATGTAACCTATTAATGCGTGTAGTAGACTTCCACCCACAATTTGTTAATATCTCCCCATATTGGCCCAGAAACCCCGCTTTTATTGACAAATAAGGAATTTTCAATAATTTTAATGAATTTTATGGTATATAAACACCTGTGTTGCTTACGACATCTCTATGAAATATGCATCCCTAGGATAATCAAATTTCACAGACGTAATACTCGGCGTTCTTTTGTATCACTCCTGGACAGGTAACAGGAGACGACACGTTAGAGCAGGGCCTCTCAAGCGCCCAAAATCTCACGAGTGCAAATTGAGGCGCAAGAGCTCCGTTCACTGTGCATCGCTCCCGCTCGGCTCGGCTCGGCTCGGCTCGGCTCGGCTCGGCTCGGACCAACGCTTCGTCTCTGGGCTACTCGGCTAAGCTCGGCTCAACTCGGCTCAACTTGGCTCGGCTTTGGATCACTAAGGAGCAAGGGAGGAAGAGGAAGACAGGGGGAGCGAGCGAGACAGGCGTGGGGAATGAGAGAGACAGCGCTATTGCTCCAAATCAAGGAGTGGGGGTCTGCACTCTGGTTAACCAAGCGAAGTCATCTTTTGCACCGTGCACAGTGCATGCATCAGGCGCATGCAGCCTGAGAGGCCCTGCGTTAAAGCGTAGTACCAGTGAAGAAAGTCGTGTATCTGTGGCGAAATAGTCCTGGATACGTGCATTTATTTTAAGGTTTTAAAAATTATATTTACGAAAGATCCACTAAATTTACTCTTGTTTTAGCTTCAAATGCTTATTATCTCCTCGTAAAGATAAGCATGCACGGAAAGTAATTTGTTACGTAAACTTACAGAATTATACTGCAGTACTTCTTAATTAAATTTACGTACATTTCTTTAAATGTAAATAAAATTATTTTCTCATAAGAAACATATGTTTAAACTGCACACACTGTCATCTGCCGCCACTGGGCTAAGGATAATGTAGGCTATCACAGTATGTTTCCTTTCGGATCGACAATATTAGGAGAGACGAGTTTGTTATTTTTGTAACGGAACGGGAGATAAGGAAGTGGCAGGGCTTCGTTCGGGGTAGATAAAAAAAAATTGCCTACATTTCGAAATTGTATTTCAATATTATTTTTAACAATTAAATAAACAAGGCCAAAAATAAATGGTGGTAAAAATTATAGGGTATAATTAAATATAACAGTAATAAAATAAGGGTAAAACAGATATTACGAAATTTTAGGATACCCGGCCTCAATAAAATACGGAATCTAAAAGGCTTGAATAGCTAACTAATAAACTCTGTACTCAAAAGAGTGCAGAGGGAAGTGCAGGCACTACGGAAATACCAGCCCCATATTACTAAGTTATAGAACAAGCCTGGAACATTCACGTACAGTTAAGGAATTTCCAATGTTATTCATTCAGTTACCTTCAAGAAAGAAAATAAGACCAGCTACAGCAAAATCGACCGTCATTGGTTATATCCACACGAAAATGCCTAAGCTAAATCTTATACTGAAATGGGCAACAACGAAATTTACTCAAAAGGGGCAAAGATAAATGTATAAAAAGGCCGGAATAAGCAAGGGATTCAGAATCATAGAAACATGAAGAAAATAGACAAAATCTACTACGGCACGGTTATCCAGTTAGATGGAAGCTAAACCCAATCTAAACCGCGACAGGTGGGAAGGAAAGCTTAATTCCAAAAATGAACAATCGGGTTAAATTTGAAATGAAAAGGGACGCTCCTGTGTGTGGTATGTCCTTATATGAAGGTTATGTGATACAATTATGTGAAGAGAGAGTGGGAACATGGTCTAAAGGAAGCGGAGCGAACTACAAGCTGGTTGGGAAAATACACTAGCTGATAATGGTATGGTAGGGCATAGACTGTGAGTGAGAAGAGAAGGAACGTAGAGTTCTGCCTGGGAGGTGAAACTTGACTTTGTAGTTGTACGTGCTAAGACATTACTATGATGGGTCAAGGGGACTCGCATTGAATAATTCACTTTCTGTCCACGAGTTTCAGTATCTTCTTTGAATATGAGATTAACCTGATCCACGTAAGACAAATCCTATTATAGAACCTTATTTGAGGTTACCCGTCCCAATCCTAACATCAATGAGATACAGGTACAGACAGTTCTCAGACAGAAGTCACTCAATCTAAGTACACAAGACTGTAGTTCAGGATGCCCCTTGCCACATGAAATAACAGCAACAAAATCTAACACGTACCTGTTCCACGTTAATCAAAGAAAAATGTCGCCTCGTATTTCTATGTACTAGTTTAGTAGCACACTGAACGTTACAGAATCGATCCTGATGCAACTAGTTGCATTTAAGATATGTTAAATGCGAGATATGTCAGTATAATTATTCGCACATTAAGGAACTATTTTTCAGGGCAATGGCAAGGATGTTAAATGTATTCTTCTTCTTCTTATTATTATTATTATGTGCCAGTACTGTTGTAGCCTCCTTCGGTATTTCCTGTGAAGGATGACAAATTTAAGCCAGGCTGGAGACCTCCGAACCAGCCCGAGGACACGCCGCGGTTTCTCCTCTTCTCTTGGTCTGATGTCCCTCTGCGCCTTCTGGAACGTTCAGCGAGAATGTTCCTTATCTAGCCGAGGCTGGAAGTTTCTGGAACTCCATCATTTATATATAACAAGGAAATGCACTTTTTAAATCTCCGTCACCATTGTCTGTCTGTCTGTCTGTCTGTCTGTCTGTCTGTCTGTCTGTCTGTCGATCTGTCGATCTGTTTGTATGCTTTTGTATGTCATCACGAGAAAATGGCTGAAGAGAATTTAGTCAAAATCGGTATGTAAAGTCAAAAAATTGAGCCAGTAAAATCTAGGCTATAAATCATTTATTCACGCTGAGTGAAATGGTAATATAGGGAAAGCCTAAAATTTAATTCACAAATATTTACAGTTACTCCCATAAACATTCGGTCAGTCTGATTTTTCACACACTTTTATTGGGTAGATATTCTTACACTATAATGATACCGTTTAATACATCGAAGCATGTAGAAAAACATAGTAACACGTTCTACAAACATTGTGATGTAATTCAAATTCTTCTGACAGTCATTAGTACGCCCTCTGTCGTACATTAAATGAAAGCAATAATTCCAGTGCCACCTCAAAAATACTCGGCCACTATACAAAAAGCAACATAAACTCACGTAATTCACAACAATGTTACACATTCAGTACTTTGTAGGTCCACCTTGATGTTTTAGGACCTATTCCAGTCGATTCGGCATACTGACGATAACTTTCTTGATATAATCAGGGCTTAATGCCGCCCATTCTTGTAGCAGTCTCCTCTCCAAGTCTCTGAAGGAACTTGGCCGCCGCAATTGCAGAGCTGCCTTCATTCTACTCCATACCTTCTCGATGGGGTTCAGGTCGGGTGATTGTGGTGGAGTTTCAAGACCTTCGGGTAGTTGTACAACAGCCACTCCCTGACAAGTTACGACTTGTGCTGGAGGTCGATATTATGGTAGAACTTGAAAGTGCACTCTATACCAAGTTGTTCCGCAAATTGTCGCAAATTGTTTTTGAGGATAGCCAAATACTCCCTTTTTTGTCGAAGTATCTTCAGTGAAACTCAGTGCACCAACCCCGTTCGATGCTACACATCCCTACACGATTGCTCTTCCTCCACAATTTTTTACCGTTGCTTGTAAATTGCTTGTTCTCAGTTCCTCGTGACGTTTCCGCCACACAAATTGCTTTCCATCGGACCCGAAGACGTTGACCTTTGACTCATCAACAAATAACACATCCTCCCACCAAGCACTGAGTTTGCATACGAAGGCTTTTGCGAACTCTAGCCGCTTGTTTTATTTACTGCACTAATGTATGGTTTCCTCCTAACTCTTCTCCGAAAGAACTCATTTCTTCGCAGTGCTCTTCGCACGGTATCAGTACCCACTTTCTTTCCACACTCCTCCAAAACAGCCGCTGTCAGTTTCGGAGCACTAATTTTCGGATTTCGTTTTCCATTCTGAAGCACAACCGCTCCTCTCGTTGTGTCAGCCTTCTTGATCTGCCTGTCTGGGGAATTGAATCAACTCTGTCTTCATTTTTGCATCTTCTTATTATATCTCCAATTGTTGTTTTGGTTATGTTAAGCATCTGCGATATCTTTCTACGCGATTTACCTCGAGCACGATGGAATATCACGAGCTGGCGTTCTTCAAAAGTGGGATTGTGTTGTCTTTTGCAGCTCATTTGATACCATTCCGCAACACTGCAGCAAATGATTTCTGCACGACGTATCTCGCGGCACCGCACTCCTGAAGTGAACGTTTTGCAACGCTATCTGCCCTGTCTCCGTCAATGAACACAACGGCAATCCCGGCCTTTTCAGGTGACCAAATATATTTGAGGCGTGTCATTTCACCCATGTCCACTATGTCCTTTCTTTTACAGCATACTGTACATCAATGTTCCGTGATTCCTCTTCGGCCTAAGCAACCAAATGTAGTTTCATAACTTGGACACATTTGGTTTCACATTCGGTTCATAGGTGCGTTATTGTCATCACTTTTTCGCGGATATTATCAGTGGCCGAATATTTATGGGAGTGACTGTATGTTATTCGCGGTCCTATCGATAAATACTGCATAACTAAAGCTATATATAATTACATTTCTGTAAATGTATGTCTTATTCGTTTTTACCATACCGTGCATGATAACAGAGATATTCATTAAATTTGTATTTTTGTAGCTGAGTCCATGTCAACGCCGAGCCACGAGAAAATCGGTAACAGAATTTAGTGAAACTCGGTATGTAGAGTCGGGGAGCAACAAACTACAGTTTAGGCTATAAATAATTTTATTCACCCTGAAGGCGCCTAAAATTTAATTTTAAGTATCTATGTTATTGGTCATTACATAACAAAAGTTATAGATAATGCAGTTTCCGATAATTTATGTTTTATTCAGTTTTGTCGTACCAATTATGATCAGAGTGGTATTTTAGAGTCGAAAGAAAACTAATTGTGAAGGCCTACAATATCGAAAGCACATAAAATGGATCAACAATAACATTATATTGACCATAGTTTGTTGTGATGTGCTTTGTTTGGCTCTCATGTTGCCACTTATCTCCGATAGATGGGATTACTGGTGCGTACAGAATAAAATAGCCGGCCTGAATATCGGCGGCGGAAAATAGCTGGAGAGTTAGATAACTTCTTTAGCATGCCATTCCTCTCGTTCGTACATTTTCTGATACTGCTGGTAACACGCAGGTTAATCATAGTATTCCCTCTTCTGAGGCGCTGATTCAAATGAGCAGTGTCCACACCTAACGGAATAATGGCAGAGGCGTGTTCACGGCTGTCTGCGGCCTGGTCATTCCAGCTCGGGGACAGTTAGATCGGCAGCGTAGTTCTGTTCAAAAGTGAGAAAATGTGTGGGTTTTCATTCGATTGAGTATTTCATATTATAGCATTGCTTTTAATCGTGATATTCCTACTGACGTCATTGTAGTGATCTATATTGATTTCAGTTGGGAAAACGCCTAAGACGTCTTCCTGAGGATGTAAAAAAGGCAGGTGGAGAGTGAGTCTGCCATTATAATGGAAACTCCCCAACTTGATATTAACTGATGGTAGGCAATAGGCCTGCCATTACAATGAAAATTCCCTAATCCAGTCTTCACATGTGAAAAAGACGTTTGGTGACTTCCCCGTCACGTTTCTGTGGTAACGTTAAGAGCTATGCAATTCAATATAATCTTCTCACAATGTGTACACTACCTTAGAATTCTGTATACAATGTAGAATTCCGTAACAAAGCACGGGTACATCAACTAGTCAGGATATAAAAAGGAGGCTAGCCGCGAACAGTAAGTAATGTGAGTTGTTGGACTGGGACGGAGTAGTGCTTAATGTCGTAAGTGTTCAACCAGAGTCAATGTCTGAGTATCGTTGTGTTGGAGTACTGTGTATCTACTACTGTGGACCGTCGTGGAGTCCGTGTGTGGAACAGTTAGTGTGAGTAGAGTTATTTCTCGTTGTTGTGATGAGTATCGAAGTACTCACTGTTGAGTTGTCGCTTTTATGTGACTGCTGTTTAGTTGTCAGTGTTAAGTAGTTCACTGTGTGGATTGGTCTCATGATTTGACAGTGTTGCCTGTGCGAGTGGTGGACTTTCTCTGGAGTCGAGCCAAGGAACAGTCATGTGTCGATGTGGCCAAAAGTCCTGCGTTCGTATCCATATTCGTGCAAATGTTTCGTGAGGCTGCTGAACGTGCGAAGTGAAATTAAAAGGTGGATTGTCGGTCAGGATTACCGCCTTCCTGGTAATACCGGAGAGACGGACTGCCTACTGCAAGCAGGACAGGTACTTTGTAAATATACAACAACTTGTGAAGTGTAGTGATTCATGGTTGAATTTAAGTGTGTGTGTGTACTTACTGGGTCATCCTACAATTAAATTAGATTGATAACACAGTGTTTTATTCATAATATTATTATTTTTAAAATTATTATTATCATTATTAGTCTTATTTTTTATTTTGTTTCGACCCACAAAGGATGACATAAAGCAAATTATGATTTGGTGTTGTTACTTTTCTTATTCTTTCAGAATTCTTTCATCACATCGCTATGTTTAGCTCGACGTTCGTCAGTCCATTTCCTCCTAGATCTGCTATGCTTATCTTCTGAAGCAACTTCCCAAGTGTAGACCTTATGTCAGAAAGATTTTCGGTCTTCGATATCTGTAGGTGTGATGTTGGCGTTATTGAGATCAGTTTTGACTTGTTTGATCCAAACCGTTGTCGTCTTTAATGTTTGTGAGTAAATCAATATTTTCTTTGTTAGTTGGTTGTCATCTAGCCTCATAATGTGTCCATAAAATTTCAATCGTCGTTTAAGGAAATCCGTTTCAAAGTTTGAGTACTTTTCTATGAGCTTGCGCGATTGTAGACGATATCCTTCCTCTGTGAGTGTTGGGTCAAGGATTGTTTGGATGATTTTCATTTCAGATTTCTTGATATTGTCGAGATCCCCTTTAAAACTGATGTTTAAGGTCTCACAGGCATATGGTGTTTCAGGATTGACGACCGTCGTGTAATGTCGAATTTTTTTGTTAATGCTCATGCATTTCTTATTGTAGATGTTCGCGGTTTTCCCATATGCTTTCCGCATTTTGAGTTCACGTGATTTTTGTGCCATTCTTTCTGTACCTATAGGCCTAATTATTTCATTAAATATTTGAAATGATTAACCTTGTTTATTGTGCCGTATTTTGTTACCAGTGTTTGTGGTTCAATGTGTTTTGTAGCCATGAATGCAGTTTTTGTGAAGGAGATTTGTAAACCAACTTTCTCAGCACGTTCTTTGGGGACTTCAATCTGGTGAATTGCCGCCTGCTCATTTCCAGAGAGGATTGCCAAATCGTCAGCAAAGGCTAAGCAAGTAACGTTGATATAATTCTGTTTTCTTCCTAACACGATAGGTTTCCAGATGTTACGACTTTTCATCTATTTTTCCCATTCTTCGATGACTTTATCAAGAATGATGTTGAGCAGTAACGGAGAAAGCTATTCACCCTGCCGGACACCGGTTTAATGGGAAAAGGCTGAGAGATCTCTCAATGAATTTGACCTTAGAAATTATGTCGGTTAGAGATTGTTGGATGAGTCGTCTTGTCTTCGGATCGAGATTGTTTTCTTCGAGTATATTGAAAAGAGATTGCCGATCAATGGAGTCATAAGCCTTCCGAAAGTCAACAAAGATGGTTGGGAGGTATTGCGTGGCTCGAAGTTTTAAGGTGATTTCTGATTGAAGATTTGTTTGACGGCTGATTTGTTTGGTCTGAAGCCGGAGTGATATTCACCGATGAGTGGCTCGAGTTGTTCTTGCGTACGTTGTAGAAGACAGGCGGAGAGGATTTTATAAGCGATGGGTAAGATGGAAATTCCTCTGTAGTTATTTACATCAGATTTGTTTCCTTTTCCGTGGAGTGGGAGGATGAGTGCACATTTCCATTCGTCCGGTAGTTTTTCACTTCGCCAAATGTCTTGAATGCCCTGTGTGATTTCCTGTAGTGATCGTAGTACTAAATTTTTAAATAGTTCTGCGATGATTCCGTCTCCTCCTGGTGTCCTTCCGTGCTTGAGCTTTTTGATGTGGTGATGGATTTCTTCTTATGTATTCTTGGAATGTGTGTATGAATCGCTCAGGTGGTTCAGGGCAATTGAAGAGGTCGGAAAAATAACGTGCTACTTCTTCGCAGTTTTCTTGGTTAGTAAGTGCTAGATTTCCTTCTTGCTTCTTGAAGGTCAAATTTTGCGGTATGCAACTTTTAATTCTGTTCGATAAAGTTTTATATAAAGCTCGACTGTTGTGATTTCTGAAGTCATCCTCGATTGATTTAAGTTGTTTAGTTATATAATTATGTTTAGTTGTCCTGATAGTTCTTGTTGTCTTGTTGTCTTGTTGAGAAAATGTGTAGGTTTTCTGAAGATTCGTGGCTACTGCCTTTTTGAAATGCGATTCGGCGACCAATAATAACTTTATCACAGTTGGAATCCCACCAGGGGTGTTTTGCTTTCTTTTTTTAGTGGAATCAGTTCTTTGGCTTTTCTGATAATTTTACTGCAGAAGTCCGTCCAATTGTTCACTGGTTCCTTATCCCATTCTTCTGCGAATATTGCTTCTTGAATTTTGGATGCGTCAAATTTTGGGACGTAATGTCTTATTTTTAATGAATTCTCTTCCGCGAAAATTTCATTTTGATTCTTGTAAGGTAATGATCCGATAAATGTTTGCCCTTAGTTGGACTTGAACGTCATGGATGGTTCGGTAATGGGCATGGGAGATAGAAACATGATCAATCTGATATTCACCGAGTTGCTGAATGGGAGATCGCCAAGTTTTCTGTTTGTATGCAGGTTTCCTGAGATGGGTAGGCATAACTCTTGAGGTTAAATTGATGACAATTGTCTACCAATCGTGTGCCGTTGGTGTTCGTGTTTTGGTATGCGGAATTTTTGCCGATGATTTTGTCGGTGGAGTTTTTCTTAGCCAAGTTGAGCAAGTTCCAACAAATGTTTTCTGTTTGTATGGAAGGTGACCAGAGATCTCCGACACTCAGCTGTGCTTGCCTGGACTCCCCAGAATCCGAAATTCCAGTTGCCGTCTGTTGACGGGTGGATTGTATACAACCTGGGGTAGAGTTGTGTTTGCTTGCACAGTTCATGCTTGCTTGTACTTGATTGGTTTGGCCTGGTGACTACCAGGACCAGATAGGTCCAGAGGTTGTTGAGGCCCTTGGAAGGTGGTACTTCCAGCCGAGCTCACTGAGCTAACAGACGCTGACCATTAGCTGCTGGGTACC